>NW_026779567.1:0-91069 GCF_030144855.1 Hypanus sabinus
GTGAACTCCCCGGAGCATGACAAGGTGGGTTAACTGAATGAGTCTCTTCACACACACGGAGCAGGTGAACGGCCGCTTCCCAGTGCGAAGCTGTTGGTGTATCTGCGATGAATGACGTCAAACGGCTATCAACGTCATGGCAATGGATCAAGTCAGATCACGGACATGGACACGTGGTCGTTCCCTCCTTGTAGCGGGTGGGGCGCTGTGTTCTCTAGCATCTGCAGCTCAAAACATGTTGGAGGAAAAATACTTCATCTTCTAACTGGCCACAGTTCCGGCATGAGGCACAATATCAAACTCTCTGCTTCTCTCTCTGTATCAAAATGGATCATTCCTCTCCTTCATTAGTCTGTGACTTGGCTCTGTTTGTCTGTCTCCTTCGCATTCTGAGCATGTGCCACACACCTACTCAGATCACATTTTATATACACGGCTGTGACTGGAGACTTTCTGATTATTATGTCCCTCCCGGCATTTGACAGTAGTAAACTCAGAGTCAGCAATGGTATTGAACATCGGGAGTAGGTGATTAGGCTTCTTCGTTGGAGATCAATAAACTGCCGGTAGTGTGTGTCTGGATGAGTGGGTCGTTTTCAGACTGGAAGGAGGAAGCGTTTGGAATACCCCAGAGATCAGTCCCTAGCCACAGTTGTTCACAGTTTAATGTCCTGGCGGAGGCAGCGAGCTGTGAGATGTCCCAGTCTGCTGGTGACGCAAGGAGAGTGGAGTTGGGGGAGGAGAGGCGATTCACATGCAATTTCGTAGCTTTGCAATGTGTACAGAGTGCACTGTGGGGCTGCAGTGGCGGGTTCCAATCTGCTAATTACATTTGCTGGCTGCACTACATTGAATCCAAATAACGAGGAAGCGCATAGAGTAGAAGACATTACCCCGACACAGTGGTGTCAAGAAAACAACCTCTCCCTCATTGTGACAAAAACAAAGGAGCTGGCTGTGGATTACAGGAGGAATGGAGACTGGGAACAAATTCAACATTTCCAAGTCTGTTATTGACACAAATGCACATTTTAATATTGATCATGACACAATGTATTTTTTTATATTGTTAATGACATAAAGAATATTTATAGATTTTTACTGACAGAGAATCGTATTATTTGTGTTCCGTGTGTTATCTGAATGTACTTGTCTGTGATGCTGACACAAGTCAGTATTTCTCTGTACCTGTACCTTCCCGTACTTGAGCACTTGGCAATAAATTCAAGAGGACCTGAGAAATATCAGTGAGATTTGATTGGTGACGATCATCTTGGCGGCTCGGTAGGTCGAATGTATGAGACAGTGAGTACACTGTTAAATGCAAAACCCTGAACAGTGTTGAGGATCAGAGGGATCTCAGACTCCAAGTTCATCGCTCCCTGAAAGAGGCTGCACAGATTGATCGGTTATGAAGGCAAATAGCATGGTTGTCTTTATTAGTTGAAGCATTGAGTTCAAAAGTCGGGAAGTTGTGTTGCAGCCGTTCCGAGCCTGCGGTCGTACTGCGACTGTTTCTTTAAGAGCGCCGGCGTGAGGAGGCGGGACTATGACGTCAGTCACAGGCTGACAGCGCTGACTGTGGACTGAACCATCAGAGAGAGAGAGAGCGATCTGCAGACAGACAGTCGGCCAGAAGGGAGAGGGAGAGGGAGAGGGAGGGGGAGGGGGAGGGGGAGGGGGAGGGGGAGGGGGAGGGAGAGGGAGAGGGAGAGGGAGAGGGGGAGGGGGAGGGGGAGGGGGAGGGGGAGGGGGAGGGGGAGGGGGAGGGGGAGGGGGAGGGGGAGGGGGAGGGAGAGGGAGAGGGAGACGGAGAGGGGGAGGGGGAGGGGGAGGGGGAGGGGGAGGGGGAGGGGGAGGGGGAGGGAGAGGGAGAGGGAGAGGGAGAGGGAGAGGGAGAGGGAGAGGGAGAGGGAGAGGGAGAGAGAGACTTGGAGCTCGCCTATGCCCGCAAGAGAGCGTTGATCATCGGTACGGAACCACAACGAATGTGTGTGGCTGTCACTTCGTATAATCCATAACAGTGGATTTGGGAATATCTTGTATTAACCCTTGCCTGGGTATGTTGTGTGGTAACCCCGGGAAGACGGTATTCCTGTGACAGGTCACTTTCGCTGATAACTCGTATCTGGACGGATTCAGCGGATAAGAACTTCGTCGACGGTTATTTTGAATTAACGGCCTTTTCTCTACGTTTCACCCTGGATTACAAATATCTCTGTCCCATCATTTATTCCGTGGATTACTGAACTTTCCTGCTTTACCATCTCAAGACTCTAAGCTTTGTTCCCTCACGCTCGATAGTCTGTGAGATACATTTACACATATATACACATAACACTGTTAACTTTCATTTATTTCATAAAGTTACTATATTATAAGTAGATACTAATAAAGAGAGTGGTTTTAACATCAAAACCAAACTCCAGTGTGAACTCTATTGCTGCTGGTTCGTTTCTAAAACGTTACAGTTCGTGACACGGTTTCATAAAACTAGTTAGACCACATCTGGAGTGTTTTATACAGTTCTGGTTGCCCCCATTCTCGGAATGATATCGGGGCTTTGGACAGGGCGCGGAAGAGGTTTAACAGGATACCGCCTGGATTAGAGGGCATGAGCTATAACGAGAGGCTGGACAAACTTGTGTTGTTTTCTCCAGAGCGGCGCAGGCTGGGGTGAGCTTTGTGTCATCCACAAACATGGAGATGCTGCATTTAATTCCCTCGTCTAAATCATTACTGTATATTGCAAACAACTGGGGTCCCCGCACTGAGCCTTGCGGTACCCCACTAGTCACTGCTTGACATTCTGAAAGGGTTCCGTTTATTCCCACGCTTTGCTTCCTGTCTGCCAACCAATTCTCTATCCATATGAATACCATACACCCAATACGGTGTGCTTTAAGCTTGCACACTAATCTCCTGTGTGGGACCTTGTCAAAAGCCTTTTGAAAATACAAATATACAGCATCCACTGGCTCTCCCCTATCCACTCTACTAGTTACATCCTCAAAAAATTCTATAGATTCGTCAGACATGACTTTGTCCGATGATTTCACCGCTTTCCAAATGTGCTGTTAGCACATCTTTGATAACTGACTATAGCATTTTCCCCACCACCGAAGTCAGACTAGCCGGTCTATAATTCCCGGGTTTCTCTCTCCCTCCTTCCTTATAAAGTGGGGTTACGTTTGCCACCCTCCAATTCTCAGAAACTAATCCAGAATCTAAAGAGTTTTATTTCTTCGGCTACTTTATAAGTCATTGATTGGCAATGATGCCCATTGTCAATCAGCCCATCCATTCTTCCATGACCAACATTTTCAAGCAGCTCAGCACCCTCTCCCTGGCAGCCTTCTTCAGACAGTTTTTTCACTCCCTCCCTGGTGAACGTTTTATATCCTTGCTTTGTTTTCTCCCCAGAGACCATTTTCAATCAGGGGGTCTCTGGAATGAAAGACTCTCTTGACCACCGTCCACTGGAATTCAAGGACTGTTTATAAGAAATAATAAATATACCGCCAACAACAGAGACATTCTTACAACCTCACCTCCAGATTCTGTGAGTTATTACTCCAAGTGTTGTGGAGGGAGAATCCAGAGACTGGGAAACATGCTCAGTAAAACTCCAGGTGTGTAGACAGATGAGGAACCACCCCTGGTAAATTTCACTGTTTGCCATATGAATCCAGGAACCATGTGTGGTAAAACTTCCAGTGAGAGGGATACAGAAACTAAAAACTGCTCACACTTATCCTTCCTCTTCAGAAAGGAGTTTCTGAGACGGGGAGAGGGACGCGATACTGTGAGACTGGCCTCCCTCAGCCTGGAGGTGAGACTGTGCTGTGCCACTGTGAGGAGCTCAGGACAACTGTTGCAGTGAATGTGGTTCATGGGGCAGCAGTAACCTCAGGTCACTATGCATCAAATACAACTCAAGTCAGACATCAAGACAGGAAGATTAATTTATTTTATCATGTCAAATATGTATTAAACAACATGTGTCCTACCGGTTTGGGGGATTAAATAAGCTGCTGCCGATTCACTGAGAGTCACTCACAATAAACTGACCAGTGACAACGAGTGACAGGTTGAATAATCACTCCCGTTTCTCATCGTCATTCTGCATCGGGGAACTGATGATTATAAAATCACACATCAGGGAAGAGTCTGAGATTGCTGCAGATCCAGGGTCACCGTCGAGGTATTATATCGGCCAGACTCCCAACCCTCGGTGTGTAATTCCCAAGGGTCCCCCTGGCGAAACCTGCACCCGGACATCCAGCGAAAGCTGTGCCGCCGCACGGAATGTGGGACTACGTGTCTGCAGATCACTTCTGTCATCGCCGAGGCATTGTCTGGAGCCAGGGTCCATTACAACCATCGGGAGTTAAATCTACAGGGCTGCCATTAAAGGGGAGGGTAAAATCTTTCCATCCCACAAGCAGATGTTCACAGGTTCACGTCCAGTCCAGGTCTGCGTTCCTGCAGAGACCTCAGTTCCTCCTTTCCATTCCAACTGAACTGATTGTACCGCAGCCTGAAACAGATGGACGATTCAGCGAAATAAACAGCTTATAAAACAGTATCAGTAACAGGGACTGGGGTTAATCGACTGTGGGTATACCCGCACCATAGGGACCGCAGTGCTTCAAGAAGTCCTCACCACCTTCTCAAAGGCAACTGTGGATGAGCAATAAATCCTGGCTCAGCTGGTGACGCCCACATTCCACATCCCGTAAATGTATAAATTTTTAAAAAGTTTTTCAACAACACTCATAGACAAGTATCGGCAGATATCTCGCGGATCTGCAGATATTTTACCACACTGAATATTAATACAAACACTCACTCAATCCGCTCCAGATTCGGGAGGGTCTCTATGAGGCGGCAGAGAGCGGGAGCAGATCGGTCTTTGAGTGAGTTCCATCCGAGGTTTAGCCCTGTCAGTGACCAGTTCATACTGAGAGCGGAGACGAGATCATCAGCACCGGAATCTGTGAGACCAACACCCCGCAGCCTGGAGATGAGAGAATGAGAGTGAAAGACACAGCGACAAGAGACGATATCAGTAACACTATTACTGATCACATTAATGTTCAGTGTCAAACACCCGGAGAATGTAAGCACAATCTCCCACAGTTTGGTACTTACTGCAGTGTCTGTATTTTACATTCCGGGTTCCTCAGAGCTGCAGACACCAGTTTCACTCCTGAATCTCCCAGTTTATTTCCATTCAGGTTCAGCTGCATCAGTGACCTGTTTGTATTGAGAGCGGAGGCGAGATATTCCGCACCAGCGTCTCCGAGACCAACATCGTCCAGGCTGGAGATGAGAGTGAGTGAGGGTGAAGGATGTAGAGAGATAGTGGACGGTACAGATCCCTAGTGTTTATCAGCAACACAATCACTGATCACATTAATATTCAGTGTCAGGCAACCAGTGACTATGAATGAATGAATGATCTTTATTGTCATTATACATAGATACAATGAATCTCTGTTTGGCTTCCTCTCAGGCAATTAAGTAAAGCGGTAGATAAAAACAAGACTGTAATAGAAAAACAGTATTAACTAGATAAGTAGCAGTAAATAAGTTGCTGCAGCACCGGAATATCACAATAATGCACAAAGTGCCTCTATTGCAAGTATTTGAGTCCTTGTGTGTGCATGTGCGTGCTCACAGTTTCAGTCATTATTCTGTGGGAGTGGTGTGATGGAGGCCACTGCTCCGGGGTAGAAGCTGTTCCTCAGTCTATTTATTCTGGCTTTTAGTGTTCTGGACCTTTTTCTGGAAGGCAGCTGGTCAAACAGGGAGGGGCCGGGAAGTGTGGTATCTCTGGTGTCACTACCTCCCAGTCTGATACTTACTCCAGTTTCTGTATCTTACACTCTGCATTTCCCAGAGCCGCAGACACCAGTTTCACTCCAGAATCTCCCAGTTCATTCCGACTCAGGTCCAGTTCCATCAGGGATCGGTTAGTACTGAGGGAAGAGGAGAGATCCTCGGCACCAGAATCTGTGAGACTGACCTCCCTTAGCCTTCAGATGAGAGAGAGTGAGAGTGACAGACACAGAGAGAAAGGAGACGGTACAAATCCCCAGTGTTTATCGAAACACATTTACTGATCACATTCACGGTCAGTGTCAGACACCCTGTGACTATAACCACAATCTCCCACGGTCTGGTACTTACCCCAGTTTCTGTGTTTTACACTCTGGGTTCCTCAGAGCCGCAGACACCAGTTTCACCCCTGAATCTCCCAGTTCATTACCACTCAGGTTCAGAACTGTCAGTGACCGGTTTGTACTGAGTGCGGAGATGAGACCCTCAGCACCAGAATTGGTGATACCCACGTGGTTTAGCCTGGAGATGAGAGAGAGTGAGGGGCAGGACACAGAGAGACAGGAGATGGTACTGACAACTGATCATATTAATGTTCAGTGTCAGACACCCAGTGACGGTAAACACAATCTCCCACAGTCTGGTACTTACCACAGTTTCTGTATTTTACACTCCGGGTTCATCAGAGCCGCAGACACCAGTTCCACTCCTGAATCTCCCAGTTCATTCCACCCAAGTCTAAACTCAAACAGACAATTTGATGAATCAAGTGATTCCAACGGTGGGTCTGAGGGATTTTCATCACTTGGAGATATGAGGAAACATTAAAACCTCTGATAAATCACTGATCGGAATTGCTCAGCTCCAGGTTAGTCACCGAATGTTAGTAATTTAGTCTGACGGTCTGTCCCTGTAAACTTACCACATTTTGTTTCCCACAACGAGGAGTTGTGGCTGGGAAAATGTCCAGAGGTGATGGTGAAAGTGACTCCACCAGAGTAAAAGCACTGGAACAGATAGATAACAAAGGAAACGGGATGATCGAGGAAGAGATTCAACAGGAGTGAAAGGATATGGGGAAAGTGAGATCCCCTTGGGAGAAAAGGGGTTGGGGGGCATGGGATCCCTCAGGAGGAAGGGGAATTGGGACAGAGATCACTCAGGATGATGGGGGATTGGAAAGAATCCTCTAGCAGAAGGGGTGAGGGAGAGAGATCCCAGTGGTGGAAGGGAATGGGGAAAGAAATCCCTCAGCAGGAAGGAGGATCGGGAGGGAGATCCCTCAGGAGAAAGGGGTATTTGGAAGGAGATCCCTCAGGAGGAAAAGGGGATGGGGAGAGATATCTCTCAGGAGGAAGTGGGATGGGGAGGGAGATCTCTTAAAAGGAATGGGGGATGAGGCTGAGAGATCCCAACAGGAAGAAGAGGTAGAGAAATAGATCACACAGAAGTAAGGCGGATGGGGAAGAGAGATCCTAAAAGGAAGAACGTGACGAGGGAAGTGATATCCCACAGGAGGATGGGAGATGGGGTACGGAGATCCCTTAGGAGGATAGTAATCAGAAAAGATGATCTGCAGTTCAACTCAGTAAGACAAAGGAGATGTTGACATACCTTAGGAAGACCAGACCTTCACGGCTCCCTGTTACTACTGATGGTGAGAACGTGGATGTGGTGAGGACAAGAGCCTGGATGACAGACTCGAGTGGAGAGCCAACACATGGCTGGGTACAAGAAAGGAAAGAGTTGCCTCGACTTCCTGAGGAGATAGCGTTCATTTGTCGCATGCAGGCCTCTCCTTCACATGTTCTACCAGTCTGGTGTCACTAGTATAATCTCTTATATATGGTGTTCTGGAGAATGGCATCACCGCGGGTGATGCCAACAGGATCAATAAACTGAACAGAAATGCTGACAGTGTTATAGGAGTCAGACTAGACACATGGAGGCTGTGGTAGAACAAAGGACCCTTCGGAAAATCCTGGCAGTTCTGGGCAATGTTTCTCCATCTCTGCATGTCACCTTGGCTGAATATAGGGGTACTCTGAGTACTAGACTAAGACAACTATGCTGTTCCAAAAAGCGCTATATGAGGTCATCTTTACCCTCGGTCATTAGACTCTATAATAAGTCAATCTATAGCCGGGGATGTGATTACTCTCTCCTGTTAGACTGTTTCAGTTGTTTAATTTTTATTCTTTTCTGCTTCTCTTCTCATATTTGTATACTTACATGTTTGTGCACTTCTAATGCCACTGTAACACTGTAATTCCCTTTTAGATCAATGAAGTATCTGTCTCTCTGTCCCACTAGGGAGGTGATCTGGACGTATATTGCACGGGAAAGGTTGTCCTGAACTGAGGCCCACAATCGGAGAGGAGATGGCCACGTGAAGTCTGGGTATATAGTGGTAAAGAGCAAAATGACCCAGGTGGAGTTATGGTGAAGGTCACACATGGGAAGGGGGAGACAATCGCTTTCACTGGGACAGCACACTGACCTTCCAGGGGAAGTGGGTGTAAGTCTCCAAACCACCTGCTGCAATCAGTGTTGGTCTGGGTGACAGAAACAGTGACATGGGCTTTGTCAATGGACGTGTCACAGGCAGCAAAAACACTGCCATCCCTGTCATTTACGACCATTAAACTAATGGCCATTGTTCACTGATCTGATGAAGTCTAACATCCCCTCACAAAGAAACCACAGAACCTTCCTGACTTTGGGGAATTACTGACAGATCCCCTGCTCATTTGACAGAGTTCTTTACTATCTGATTCACTACAGTTTCATGCAAATTCCTTAACATTGAAATAACACAATGGAACAGTATCGCAGTACAGAATGAGAGACAAATCAAGTTACCTCAACTCCTGGCACTTGTGCAGCCCGGGCCCCAGCCGCTGGTTTCCTTCACACTGAATGTGGCAGTCCAAAAGGTCGAGATGTTTTATTGTATCACAGATTCCGATGGCATGAGACAGGACCGCGCAGTCAATCGGGGTCAGTAACATTCGACTGAATGAAAGTGTTTCCACAGATCCCAGTATGGCCTGAGCCAGCCCACGATTTTGAGACTCAAACAGGTAGTGTAATGTGTTCAGGAGGCTCCTTTTACCAGCTTCGCTCCTCGTGTTACCACTCTGGCGTTTAACCTCCTCCCTCACCCAGTCAATCACCCGGCAGCTTGTTTGATGAGGAAATGGACCCAGAAACTCCTCCAGGCCCCGAGCTGTCAGTGGGGAGGAGAGACCAGCAATAAAACGGAGAAATACCTCAAATCGCCCATCTGTCGTCTTGTGGGCTTCAGTGAGAAATTTCAGGATATCTCCGGGATGTATAGTCAGGAATTGTGCAACTGCAGCTATAAACTCTTGGATGGTGAGGTGTGGGAATGTGTACACCTCGCACCGGCCAGAATCCTCCCTCTCCAAAAGCTCCATCAAGAACCCGGACAGGAACTGGGAAGGCTGCAGATTGTACTTGATCAAATCTCCATCTGTAAACACAATCTTCTCGGACACTCCTCTGAAGGCCATCTGACCAACCCTGAGTAACACTTCATGGGGGTTCTCGATCTCTCGGCCGTGGTTTTTCAGGATGTTGTAAATATAGTAGGAGTACAGTTGGGTGATGGTCTTGGGAACTTTCTGCGGGTCCCTGACATTTTGTGTGAAGAAGGGGCTCAATGCCAGAGCGAGGATCCAGCAGTAGGAGGGGTTGTAGCTCATGGTGTACAGGATCTCGTTCTCCTGCATGTATTTGAAAACAGCTGCAGCCACCGTCTGATCTTCAAAATGCCTGATGAAATATTGCTACCGTTCCTCACCAACAAATCCCAGGATTTCAGCCCAGACACTGATCTCAGCCTTTTCCAATAAATGTAACGCAGTGGGGCGGGTGGTCACCAGCACTGAACACCCTGGGAGCAGCTTGCCCTGGATTAAACTGTACACAATGTCAGACACTTCACACCAGCACTCGGGATCTGGGCACTGGTGCTTGCGTTCTGTGTCTCTCTGACTGTCAGCAAAATCGATTCTGTGCTTGAATTCATCCAAACCATCAAATATAAACAGCAATCTCTTTGGGTTCTTCCAGACCTCTCTCAGGATATTCCCAAAGTAAGGATACTGATCCAGAATCAGTTCCATCAGGCTTGTTTGACGGTTAATGGAGTTTAAATCCCGGAATTTGAAACTGAACACAAACTGGAATTGTTGGTATATTTTCCCTGTGGCCCAGTCGTAAACAATTTTTTGTACCATCGTTGTTTTCCCGATCCCCGGGGCTCCAGCCACTGCTGCCGAGCTCCCAGATTTGGAGTTACTGCTCTGGAACAATGTTTCAGTCCCGAGTTTTTCCAGCTCTCCACGGAGATATTTCTCTCTCCACTCCTCGTGGTCTCTGCCTCTTGCCAGCAGCTCATGTTCCACCAGTGTCCGATCTCGAACAGTAGAAATGACCGTGAGCTCAGCGTATCGATCAACCAGTTGGAAAACCTTCACCTTCTCCCTCATCAGGATTGTGCTCACTCTCAGTGTTTCAGTTTGTGCCCGCAGAGCCTCCTTGTGTTTCTGTTGAGCATCTTCAATGGGAACAGACAGTGGACAAACTTTTAGATGCCTCAATTCAGAACTCAGTATTTAAGTACTCAAGAATTAGTTCAAAGCTATTTCATTAATTGGATTCATCAATGGAGGCTCGTACAGTAAATTCAATTAACAGACTCCTGACTGGATAGAGAGGCCTGGTCCAGATAAACACCAGATCATCACATTTCCAGATTAATTGTGGTGTGAAGATGCGTATTGCCCTGGTAGTTTACTGACCCCCGACTGTCCTGTACTGGAAAACAACGATTACCCAGAGCTATCTTCGTTCCTGTGGAGGAACTTTGAAAGCCCGATGTTTGATATGGAGATGGAGAAAAGGGTTGTGGGCATTCCGTCAAAGGAACAGGCCTGGTAACCACAGCTCCCCCTCATACCGTCACTGATTCAAAGCACAAAGTATATTTGTTGATTAGCTCCTGCACTGTGGGTGGGAGTTGTTGGGGGAGAAAATGTCACTGTCTTGCTCAGGGGATTGAGATAGTCAGCATCTTGACAGAGAATGCAGACAATCCCCCCCCCACCCCCTATCATCACAGATGCTGCTCAGCTTACTGAGTTCCTCCAGAAAATGGTTCGAGATGCAGATCTGCAGTCTGGTGTCTCCGAAAGTGTCCATGTTGCAAATACTCAAAAGATTCAAGATTGAAGATACACAAGTGAAAAGGGGAAGGAAATAATTGTTATTCTGGATCTGATGTAGCACAGGAAACTCAGATAAAGAACACAATGGAAAACACAATAAATATAAATATATACGGTACAGGAGTCACTCTGAACTCAGGTGGTGGTGGTGGAGTGGGGGTTGTCAGTTATGGAGAGGAGGCTTAGTCTGTGTGATGAAGGGAAAGGTAAACTTAGGTAGAAGGATAGGTAGATGGGGGAATGGATTAAGGGGTATGATTAGCTTATGAACAATAGTCTTATAGGTACCTTATGTTACTGATCAGTCAGAAAGGAACTCCACCCGGCAACAGGTGACGCACTAGGCATGTTCGGTAAAAGTGCTTAGCATAACTAAATATGGGTATGGTATGATTGAATGGACATCTTAAGGCATAACTAAATATGGGACATCATGTTCGAGAGCAGGGGGAAATGTCAGGGGGAGTTACCAATATGAGCAAGTTTGGCTGCATCCAGGCTGGCCTTGGCAAGAATAATTATAACTAACCAATAATGATTTTACATCTAATTGTATCTTAGCATGAGATTGAAATTATTCTAAAACTGTATTAACTCAAGTAATTATAATATTTCCTGTAATGATTGCTGTTATAAATTGTGTGGAATTGTGTTCGGGGGAGGTCAGTGTCTCTTTGGGAGAACATCTGTAACTCCCCCCATATTATGGTTTTATTGAATTCATGGTACCTTGCGTTATTGCATCGGGTCGATCCGCCTTTGACAGTTGGAGGTGTTGATCAGTCTTACTGCTTGGGAAAAGTTACTGAATTTGAGTCTGGTTGCCCGTCTGTTAATGCTATGTAGTCTGCCCCCTCACCGGAGAGGGGCAAACTGCCCATACCAGGATAGGTGGTAACCCTCCTGATGCTGCTGGCCCTTTTCCGGAGCCTTTCTGTATGTACGTCCCTGATAGAAGGTAGGCTGGGGGTGCCGGTGATGCACTGGGCAGTTTTGACAACCCGTTGTAGGGCCTTTCAGTCCGCCACAGATATGCAGCATGTTGGCCTGTCCTCTGCAGCACAGCTGTAGAAGGACTGGAGTGTAGATGTGAGTACAGATCAGACAACTTCTGTGGAAAGGGGAGAAAGGGGAGATGCTACCGGTCTGTGACTTGAAATACAAGTTTGAAAACCATGCCGATTACAGGTCGGGTGGTGTAGAAGAGAGCAGAGACAGAGGAACTTTGGTAGCAGGTGGTTCAGGATTTCAGCTGTCACAGGTCCTGCTTAGAACATAGAACAGCACAGGAATAGGCCCTTCGGCCCACAACATTGATGCCAGCATAATGCCACATTAAACTCGGATGTTTAAACATTCAACCCGTTTAGATTACAGTCTGTAGTATCGTTCCTTTTACCAAAATGCATTATCATATGCTTTCCAACAATGTAGTCCATCTGCCAGGTTTTGTCCATTCTTCTAATTTGTCTAAGTCTTGCTGCAATCGCATTGCTCCCTCAGAAATACCGATCCCTCCACCTATCTTCGTATGATCTGTAACCTTTGCCACAAAACCATCAGTTCCATGATCTAAATCATTAACAAACAATTTGAAAAGTAGCGGACCCAATACTGACCCCTGAGGAAAGCCGGCAGCCAACCAGAAAAGATTCCTTTTATTCCCACTTGCTGCCCCCTGCCTGTCGGCCATTCCGCTGTCCATGCCAGTATCTTTCCTGTAACGCCGTTGGAGTTTATCTTGTTAAGCAGCCTCATGTATGGCAACATATCAAACGCCTTCTGAAATCCAAGTAAACGAGATCCTCTGCCTCTCCTTTGTACACCCTGCTTCGTATTTATTCAATGAACTCTAGCAAATTCGTAAAGCAAGATTTGCCTTCATATAAATTATCTTGATTTTGACTTATTTTATCATTAGGCTCTAAATACCTCGAAACCTGAACATTAATAATTGAATGGAATTGACTTTATTTCTTACATCCTTCACATACATGAGGAGTAAAAATCGTTACGTTACGTCTCCATCTAAATTTGCAATCAGAGTAAACATAGCAATCCGTATGTGCAATCCCAGAAATTTAAAATAATTTATAGTCTCCAACAGTTTCCCAATCACTTCGGTTAGGCTAACTGGCCTATAGTTTCACAAACAAGAGAAAATCTGCAGATGCTGGAAATCCAAGCAACACACACAGACTGTTGGAGGAACTCAGCAGGCCAGGCAGCATCTATGGGACAGTTGACGTTTTGGGCCGAGATCCGTCAGCGGGACTGGAGGTAAAAGGCTGAGGAGAAGATTTGAAAGCTGGGGTGGGGGGAGGAGAGAAATGTCAGGCGATAGGTGAAACTTGGATGGGAAGGGATGAAGCAAAGCGCTAGGAAGTTGATTCTTGATAGAGACAGAAGGCCCTGGAAGAAAGGTGGCAAGGAGATAACACGAGAGAAGTACGAGGGCATGGGGAACGGTGAAGGGGGAGCGGAAGCTTCACTGGAAGATTGAGAAATCGATATTCATGCCATCAGGTTGGAGGCTACCCAAACGGAACATAAGGTGGTGTTCCTCCAACCTGAGTGTGACCTTATCCCGAGATTGGAAGAGGCCATTGATTGACATATTGGAATGGGAATGGGAAGTGGAAATAAAATGGGTGGCCTCTGGAGATCCCGTTTGTTCTGGCGGACACAGCGTAGATGCTCGGTCTCACAGTCTACGTCGTGTCTCACCGATGTACAAGAGGCCACACCGAGATCATCTACCCCTCCCTCTGGTGTTCTCCCCACCCCCTTTTTTTCCTTTTCTCCATGGCCTTCTGTCTCTTTCATTAAACAACCTCCCAGCTCTTCGCTCATCCCTCCCCTTCAAAGTTTCACCTACCACCTGGCGTTTCTCTCTCCCCCCCCACCCCCGCCCTCCACCTTTCAACCCGACTCCTCAGCGTTTTATCTCCAGTCCCACCGGATTTTCTCAGGCCGAAACGTTGACTGCATTTTCTCCATAGATGCTGTCTGGTCTGTTGAGTTTCTCCATCATTTTCTGTGTGTTTGCCGATAATTTCAATTCTTTCGCTTTCTTCATGTTTTTTGTTGCCTTTTGTTAGATTTTAAAAGTTTCCCAATCAACTAAGTTCCCACTCACTTTCGCTACATTATATTGCATTTCCTTTTCATTTATGCAGTCCCTAGATTCCTCCTAGGGGTTCATTTACATTCATCTCCCTAATAAATCTGATCTCACAGTCTGTCAGGACCATAATAGAGGTGTGTGGGATCTCACAGTGTGTCAGGACCCTGTGTGGGCTCCTGACCCTGTGTATGTGTGGGGTCTCCATTCAATGTATTCGGCTGTGATGGGGAGCGTAGTAAAACAGTGATTGTGGACATACTTACTTTAGAGAATGTGACAGTGGCAGAAATTATGTTCTTCAATAATCAGTCGATACTCTGTCTGGCTGAAGCTGAGGTGAGGACGACCCTGACCAGAGTCAACCCATCCAGAACTGCAGGGCCCGATAATATACCAGGTGGGGTTCTGAAAGACTGGGCAGCCCAGCTAACTGAGTTGCTGACAGATATATTCAACATCTCTCTGGAACAGTCCATATTTCACAGTTGTGTCTGCTCTCTCGGCAAACAACTTGAGGAAAAGTGAAGAACAGGGTTGCAGCAATTTACCAAATCCATGGTGCAGGGAAACTGAGGGGTTTCATTGACCGGATGTGAACTGGAACAGCATTAACAGTGGTGACAGGGACTTGAGTAGTTTGTAAGCTTCTATCAATGGACCCATATTTAAATTATCGTCTTTGCGATTTGTTTGTGTAAATGAGAGAGACTGAACCAGGGTTCTGTCCAGGATTCCTTATATTTCTATTAAAAGTTTCTAATAATCAGATAAAACATGAGCTGATGCAATATTAATATGTTTTGTGATATTTGTCTTTCCTACGCTCTTTCCTCTGTTAAATGTGCAGTTGGGTGATCTAACTCAGTCTGCAGTGATGAAGCCTCACAATCTCTGAGCCCATGCACTGCCCCGGGCTCCGTTTTCACAGACAAGACGGGCTTATGGATGTAGTGAAGTTTCCAATCCAAATGGTCACAATATAACTAATTGCAATACTATTTATAGATATTTTCAGTCCTTTGCAATTTTCTTGCCGCGATCCCACAACCCTGGGTTTCCCTGTCCTAATTCCCATTTCTCACCCTCCCACAGTGTCCATCACACAACACCGGCAGACAGGAATTTCAGCTTCTGTGGACTGAGCTGAGGAATATGTCCCCCAGTCTCACCCTCTGTTATACTGTAGCAGTGATTGTACTAGGGAGTGTATATGTGAACACAGTGTGTTCATATGCTACTCTGTGGTTGAACAGACCAGTTGGGATGTTACCCGGTTTTCTAATTAAAGTGATGCTATTATTACTATTCTGTGACTGGAATTTCAGTGACACCCAACTCTAAGAAACGATAATCTGCAGGAACCGGGGGATTTTAGAAACTGGTTAAGGGTGAGGCTGTTCAGGAGGGGCACTGGCTGACAAGGGAAGGTTTTGACTTTTTGGTGTGAGGAAATATAAGTTGTTTATGTTTTTTTCCTTTCTCCAGATCGCCCCCTTCTCCACTCAGACTCCGGTGGAGAGATCTGTATTTGCAGGCCCCAGAGCGGTCTGACCACTTTCCTCAAACTCGGCAGATCTCTGTCCCTTTACTCAAATGTCCTTTAAAAACTCTCCCTCTACCAAACACGTTTCCCTGTGCTCTCTGTGCTCCCTGTCACAGTGCCAACATTTACATGGTCAGATCCGCATGGCGGAACAACTTAGAGGCCCTGCCCAAATTACAACCGCTGGTGGAGACAGAGGTCAAGTTTCAACTTGATGAACTCTGCTTAGGCCTTGTCTGGACCAGTGCGTAACACTCTGATCACCCCACTACCGGAGGGATTGTGACGCTTTAGAGAGGGAGCAGAAGAGGTTTACCAGGATACTGCCTGGTTCAGAGGGCGTGTGCTATCATGAGAGGCAGGATAAAATTAGTTTGTTTTCCCTGGATCATCAGAGGCTGAGGGAAGCTCAGACACAGGTAGACAACATTATGGGAGGCATAGATAGAGTAGACAGAGAGAATTGGTTTGTCGCGGTTGAAATGTCTAATACCAGAGGGAATACTTTGAAGTTGAGAGTGTGCAGAATGAATGGGGATGTCAGGGATAATCAGAGAGTCGTGGTTGCCTGGAACACATTGCCCTGTAAGATGATAGAGGCAAATTATTAAAAGCTTTTAAGAGACGTTTGGACAGGCACATGGATGTAAGAAGGATGGAGGCATAGGGACATGGTGTAGGAGGGATAGGTTAGTGATTGATATGTTTGATTTACATCTTAGCTCTTTCGGAACAATATTATTTGCCTTATGGCTTATTCCAGTGTTATAATCTTCAATGTTCAAAGCACATTCACTTACCTTTCAGCTCACTGAGAACCTCTTGTAAAAGTTGACCGGGATTTGGTCGATGGGAGGGATCACAACCTGATTGAATTTAAACAAATTGAGGAAATCATTTTCGTAAAATTGTAAAGTGAGCTGTGTTGCGATCCAAATTTAAATTAATGTCTGATGTTATCTCACCATATATCTGTATTTCCTTCAGTATTTTGTCCAAATTTGGGACACCAATCCGCATTTTCACAAAGGTTTCCCACATCACCCTCTGGGCACGGGAGCCTTTCTCCATCACCAGGCTCAGGAGGAGTTTAGAACTGTCCGCCCGCTCTCCCTTATCAGCGAGATCAGAGATTTTCTGTGAAGAGTAACGGTGAACATATTGGGGACTGACAGATTCACACAGAGAATGAGAAGTAAATGATGTGCTGTGTAACGGGATCAGACTGAGCAGTCACCCGGACGGGTGCTGAACCTGCCTGGACATGGACTGTACATTCTGAGTACAAAGCACAGGGAGGGACATTCACCGTGAACCTGGTCCACCAGTCAATGAGATCCTGGCTGGTCTGTGACCGCTTCATTGACGTGGCTCCAAATCCATAAATAACTCCTCACTGGATTTGACGGTGTAAAACAGAAATCATAAAATAACGATCACAGATGAAGAAATAAAACAGGAGGGTTTTTACAACGGAGTGGACAATCGCAGGGAAGTTGCACAAAAGGTGATATGATTCATCTCCTCAATCTGCCAGTGATAGCGGATTACTGGCTGACACTTGACACCTTTCCTTTGCCTTTTCCAGTGGAGGTTTATTCTGTGATTACACATTACAACAGTGCAGTATTCCCCGATCCACACAGTTTGGAGTTGCAGATCGTAACACAATCATCTCCACCCAGAACAGGGCACACTCGAGCTCCTCTGGCACCCACAGGTGATGCCCTGGTTCTCACTGACATCCTGCCGCCATGCTGCATGTTATTCCCAAACCGAAACCTCCCGTCATACTTCCATTTCATACTGTAAGCACACACAACTGTTACTTGCTCAACTCACTCTGAACACTGAGCAGCTACCCAGCAGTCCACGTGGTCTCTTCACCCCTTTCTATCACTGGTTCAGATTCACATGTGTGCGATTGCATGTACAGTATTTGTTTCCCAGTTGTTCTTTTGTCTAATTTAATATCCGATGAGTCAGAGCTCCAACACCCATCAGTCCTGTGATGTGTGAAAATTCAAACCCATTCCCCCTTCCACTCACCCGATGTTCCTCTCCACTGAACTGATTATCGGCCGTTAACGCCAGACTCACTCCGTGCACCCCTCCTTCCATCGCCAGCTCCAGCCTGTCCCGGTAGAAGTCCGTCAACTGCAGCAGCTGGAAATCGTCCCAGCTTGCCAGGAGCTCGCTGATCACTGAGCACGGGACTGTGAAGCACAATGGGGAAATTAAATAAATTACTGACGCCATATTGGGCAGTAACTTTCTCTCTGGAAACTAAAGACCACCAAACTCAGTCCAAAATATGCATATGCAGGTGGGGAGGTGGTAGGAGGAATGGGCTTGTGGTGGTGCCAGGGGCATAGGAGAGGGTATAGTTCCATGTGTTGAAGCTGCTCTTTCGTGTCCCCGGGAATATACCGCTCTGTTTGGAAAGGAATCTGCTTATTCCTGAGAATATAGTAAGCCATCACCATCACTCTCCTGGTACTGCCCATCACCACCGCTTTGCTCTGGTTGGCTGTCTGCCTGCCTGGTCAAGCCCTTCCTTGGAAAATCTCTGGAGAAACTCACAAAATGCTGGAGGTACTCAGCATGTCATGCAGCATCTATGGTGGAGAATAAACGGTCAAAATTGCAGGCCAAGGCCCTTCATCGGACTGGAAATAAGGGGACAGAAATTCTAGGTATTGCCACATTACTTTCTATTCCTTGCGGTCCTAATCCAAAACTTCAAATGTTTATTCTTCTCCACGGATGCTGCCTGACCTACTGAGTTTTGCGAATATATTATGTGTCTTCTCATTGCCCAAATATTTCAGCATCTGGAGAATGTCTTGTCTTCTGGAGTAACCCGCTATTTTAATGGGCATCACAATCTGCTAGAGGAGCAGGAGCAGACGGTAACTGTACTCCTTCCACATGTGTCTGTGATTCCCCCGGAGATGTTAACTTCTCTCCCATCTCTCTGCTCAGTTTTGTGAAATGCCGCTATGAATTAAACCCAGACGCAGACTCAGCAGAGTATTTATAAATTAAAATAATTCGACAACATGCCCGTGTCCTTTCCCGATGGTGACTTCACTGGATCTCCTCCACTGCTCGGAGCTTGACTCATTTTGAGGACAGGTGTGATCAGTTTTTGATGCTCTGTAACAAACAAAAAGTGGGTCAGATATTAATTGGGGTTTAAAGGAGTACCCCGTTTTGTTTTTAAACAGAGTCAAACACCTCCAAACATCTTGGACCTGTCCACTGAAGCCTTGACAGGGCCTGGTCCACCTGCGCCCATCCACCCACAGTCTCACAATGTCCATTTCCACTCCCTCCATGGACTGTACACTGGACCAGGTTTCTCCAGGGTATCTTCTCGCTATATTGCAGGCAATTCGCTTTTAGGAACCAGTCTTGTATCCTGGACTGGCAGTGATGTGTCAATGGAATGACAAGCCAGACTGAGCAGAGAGCGCCCACTGCTTTGGTCCTCCTACCACTGGTGGCGCTATGGAGAGTAATGGACAGCTGTTACAGCAGTGTGGGGTGAATCATTTCTGCTGACCAAAGGGACATCTACTCCTCTCGTCACTGAATTATACAGATTTCTCAGTCATACCTGATTCTCACCCTTTCAGTTTAACATCCCCTGGCATTGACACCTATGGCAATACACGGGTTGAGTCTATACAGAGACACTCTGACATCCCAAACAATGTAATGCCACATATACCATTACAACATCTTGTCCTGAACCACCACATTTTCTCTGGCAGGACTTTAAGACCATTATTATCACATAAACTCGGTCACGATTTCTTTGACCATATCACCTATTATCAGACAATTACATGGCACCTTGTTAAGCACAATGTAGACCCACAATATATCCGAAACAGCAAGTTTGGAAAAGAATATTTGACATATATAAAACAAAATGCTGGAATTATTCAACAAGACATACAGTATGTGAATATTTCAGGTGGAAGCCCCTGTATCAGAAACGCAAAGGGAATCAGTTATACATTTGTTCTTTATTCTGTGCGGTACACAGCTGGGGACTGACGGAAGTCATCTCTGTTGTTATTATTATCTCAAACACGCTGGACTTATACTTGGGTATACTTCAGTTTCATCGCTTCAAGATTGTATGTTTGCTGATTGCTAAGAAAGGATTGAGTACATATCACCGACATTTGCAACAATCATCGCTGGAGCTGAGAGGACGCCATAACAAATCCGTGGCGTACCAGGCAACGCACATTAGTTTGGTTAGAATTCACTGCCGCATCCTCAACAGATGTTTCTCAATCAGCCGATCATTTAAAATATTCTGATGTAATTAATGAATACTTTGCTTCATTATTCACAGGTGAAAAGGACCTTGGACGTTGTGGGGATGACTTACAGTGGACTGAAACACTTGAGTACATAGACTTTAAGAAAGAGGATGTGCTGGGGCTTTTGAAATTCATCAAGTTTGATAAGTTGCCGGGACTGGATGAGATATACGCCAGGCTACTACGGGAACCAAGGGAGGAGATTACTGAGCCTCTGGTGATGATCTTTTCATCATCAATAGGGATGGGAGAATTACCAGAGGATTGAAGGTTGCAAATCTTGTCCCCTTGTTCAAGACGTGGAATAGAGATAACCCAGGAAATTATAGACCAGTGAGTCTTACTTCAGTTGTGGACAAGTTTTGGAGAAGATCCTGAGAGGGTTTATGAACATTTGGACAGGCATAATCTGATTAGGGATAGTCAGCATAGCTTTGCCGAGGGCAGGTCATGCTTTATGAACCTGATTGAGTTCTTTGAGGATGTAAAAAAACACATTGATGAAGGTAGAGCAGTGAAAGTACTGTATATGGATTTCATTAAGAGGTTAGCTGAGGTTTCCCATTGAAAGCTCATTCAGAAAATAATGAGTATGTAATCCAAGGAGACATTGCTTTGTGAATCCAGAACAGGCATGCACACAGAAGGCAAAGGACGGTTGTAGATGGTTTGTATTCTGCATGAATGATGGTGACAAATAGTGTTCACCCATTCTCTTTGTGATTTTTACAAATGACTTGGATGAGAAAGTTGAAGGATGGGTTAGTAAGTTTGCTGATGACACAAAAGTTGGGAGTGTTGTGGATCGTCTGCAGGGTTGTCAGATATTACAGTGCAATTTCGATAGGATGCAGAACTGGGCAGAGAAGTGGCAGATGGAGTTCAATACTGAGAAGCGTGAAGTGGGTCAGTTCGGTAGTTAAAATTTGAAGACAGTAAATATTAATGGTAAGACGCTTGGCAAAGTGAAGGATCAGTAAGATCTTGGGTTCTGTGTCGATAGAACACCTAAAGCTGCTGCCCACGGTGACAGTGTTGTTAAGAAATCATATGGTGTGTTGACATTCATCAGCCATGGGATTGAGTTCAAGAGCGTGAGGTAATGTTACAGCTATATATGACCTTGATTACACTCCTTTTGGGGGGTACTGTGTTCACTTCTGGTCACCTCTCTACAGGAAACAGTATGGATGCTATAGAGAGCGCATAGAGGATATTTACAAGGATGTTGACTGGATTGGGGAGCATGTCTGATAAGAATAGTTTGAGTGAACTTCGCCTTTTCTCCTTGAAGCAACGCAGGATGAGATGTGGCCTGACAGAGATGCATAAGATGAGGGATTTGTTGCATCGATAGCCAGAGGCTTTTTCCCAGTGTTGAAATGGATAAAAAGAGGGAGCATAGTATTAATGTGCTTGGAGGTAAGTGCA
This sequence comes from Hypanus sabinus, assembly GCF_030144855.1. Taxonomy (NCBI): domain Eukaryota; kingdom Metazoa; phylum Chordata; class Chondrichthyes; order Myliobatiformes; family Dasyatidae; genus Hypanus; species Hypanus sabinus. The sequence continues at coordinate 21,544 of NW_026779567.1, forward strand.
AGGAAGATGTCAGGGGTAAGTTTTTTTTAACATTGTTTGGTGGGTGTGTGGGAAGCACTGGCAGTGACGATGGGAGAGGCGGATACAACAGGTACATAGCACGTATCAAAATAAAGGGCATGGTCCGGATCCGTTCCCCTTTAAATTTAGTTTGGTTGCATTATAATCCGGACCATTGACTCCTCATTCGCTTCTAATCCCGTTTCACGTGTCCCTTGAGCTTGGCCATTAGGGTAATTTACATTTGACCCAAACCGGCAGCTTATAAGCCCCTCGTTTTAGCTGTTCGGGGCGAGAGCGTTATGAAGCATTAGCAAGTCACCGTCGCCGCCACAGGTCAGGGTTATCCACCCCCACATTGCAGTGCCGGAAATTCGCCTTCCTTCGCCAGGGTGGGTCCGGGCAAGCTCAACTGCCAGGGGTGAGTTTGAAGGTGGGAGTCCTGGCTCGATGTTCCGTGTCCAGCCCTCGAAGAACAGTCCCGGCTCGATACCTGACCTGAAAGCGGAGTCCTGGCTCGGTGTGTCAGGTCCAAGTGTCCACGTCTCTGGCTGGGGCGATTCAAGGCCCTAGTTTCCAGGCCCAAGGTCCGCGGCAATCCAAGTTCCCTGTCTCCAAGCCCAGGGTCCCAGTCATGGCCGCGACGATCCACGTCCCCAGTTTCCAGGTCCGCGGTCCCTAGCTTCCTAGCCCAAAGTTCGTGTTCCCCTTGACCTACTCGATTTCCCGTTTCTCTGTGTAGCGAGCAATAAACGCTATTTTATTGAACCAAAAGAGACGTGTTTGTGTCCAGCTTGTGGGTCCTCTCCCAGCACCCTTGCCCTCACCTTGTAAAAAAACCTGGGGGGAAGGTGGAAAACCAATCCTGATCGAAAAGTGCTTTTACAACAGATTTGAAACTTTCCACTGCCTCCGCTGACAAATTATTTTTTCGTATAAAGGGTAGAATAGCATTGGTCTTCTTGTGGTGGGGTGGAACGTGCAAGTCCTGCATTTTTTTATATCACCCACAAGACAGAAACAGGAGTACGTTTCAACAGATGCTGTCCGACCTGCTGAGTTCCTGTAGCTTGTATGTATGTGTTGATTTGACCACAGCATCTGCAGTATACTTTGTTTAATTTCTAGTGTAGGTTACATGGTCAGCACAACAATGTGGTCTGAAGATTGGCCTGTTATGTGCTGAAGATTTCTATTCCTATGTTCTTTACATTTGACCTACCGAGGTGCCAAAGATGGCCATCACTAATCTAATCTCACTGAGTTATCTCAGGTCCTGTTGAATTTATTGCCAAGTGAGCAAGTACAGTAAGTACAGGTACAGAGAAACGCTGGTGTGTAGCAGGATTGCAAGCAAGTACATTCAGATAACACACAGAACAGCGACTATACAATTCTGTGTCACTAACAATATGAAAGTACAGTCTGCCAGAGTTTGCCCCCAACGTGGAGAATATCTTTACTCATCACCATCCTGGGCTCAGACGAGCCACTCATGTCCCTTCCCCATTGTTAATGGGCTCCGTCCCCCATCCTACTCCTTGATCACCTCTCGGACTCCAACCTATCCAACCTCTCACACCACATTTATTCCCTTTGCCTCCTCCTGCTGGGATCACTCCCTCCCCAGGGAAGCCATCATCAACCGATGGGCTGAGCAGTCTCCTCACAATTCTCAGCGATACATCAGACACTGGCCACAGGAGATACTTCAGAATCATCCTCAACTTGCCTTGGAGGAAAATGGATATAATTTAAAATGCTGGACATCAGAATTGTTCCGCTTTGTCGGTGAGTACCACCCGGGAGCGGGAGTCGATATCAGTGGGGGTAATGCCCTCTCGGCTGGTCTGCCTCTACTATTGGGTGCAACTAGTGATTGACATCTCTTCGCATGGGAAGAATGCAATTCCTCTGTTGACTATGGAGTGGGATGGGTTGGTCAGGTAATTGTTAGCTTAGCAGGTAAAGTTCAACTGTCTCAGCGCCAGTGTGACGAAAGGAACTGAAGACGGGACGTAAGGCATGTGGTGGCGCAGATGGGCGTCAGATCCAGTTGTGGGGAACCCATACGTGACATTAGGCATATAGGCTGCAAACTGTTGCCAGATCCCAGTGTGGTGTCGCAGAGAGACGTCTCGTGTGAGTGAGAGCTTGTTTTCAAAAGCTGTTCAATGAACTTTTTTTTTAAAGATTTCAGTGGAAAAAAGAAGGAGAATTAACAGGATTCATCACTGAAGCCAGTGTTGTGTTAGGGAACGTCCCCTGCTATGTGCCGGCTTCCCCATGTTGTTGATGGAGTGGGCAGTGTGGCCTCTTTTTGAGTTGGGTCCCCAAACCTCAGATGTTTCTGGTGAGGACTTACCAGTGTGATCTGATCTGAGGTGGTTCAGTCAGTACAGTATCACCCCTTTTGACAGAGTCCACAACAAAGGTATAATCAGCAAACATATACAGTAGTGGAGCTGGGCACAGTCACAGGTGTAAAGCGAGTAGAGCAGGGAACTAAGTACACATTCCTGTGGTACTCTGGTACTGATGGAGTTTGTGGTGGAGATGTTTTTGCGGATCTGAACTGAGTGGGGTCTACAAGGGAGGAAATCCAGGATCCAGCTGCACAAGGAGGTGTTGAGGTCAGATCTTGGAGTTTACTGATTAGTTTTGAGGGGATGATGATTTTAAAGGTACTCTGATAATTTTTACTTTGAACTCCCTCAACATCCCTTATGAGGTAAATGACATTGAGCTGCAGATCCAGTTCCTTAACGCATTCTCTGAGGAGTTGCAGCTTGGTGCACCTGGTGCAGACGTGGTTATCTAGGAGGTTGGAGGTCTGCCACAATCTTCAACAATTTCTCTTTTTTATTTTAATTAATGCACAAACACTGACTGATTTCAAGATGTTTGTGACGTTCTGAACAGACTTTGCAATGCCCATGTTCATTAGTCTTTTCTTCATTCCATACAGTCAGAGTTCACCACAAAAAAAAATCATGCAACTGTCCTTTGTCGGCTGTCAATGAACACGTGGCTCACCAAAAACAAAAAAAAAAGGCAGATAACAAAGCTCTTCATTGTAAACTGTGAGTTTAATCATTACCAAGAGTAATGCGGCTGAATTCATAACAATGAAAATAAAGTTGTAATGCCTCCTTTTACCCTGCTTCGTGCTGCATTTAATTCAACCTGTGCTGGTAATGCTTCTCCCGGCTCACTGCCCCCGGGGCCGAGGGTCCTCTCCCAATCCCGACTTCGCAGACAATCCCAACGCAGAATGGAAAGGAAGCTGCAGTCCAACGAGGAACAGTGAGCATGCGGATATTGGTTGTTATATCATCAGTGCCGGGGTGGGGGTGCGGTGAGCAGGAGTGAAATCAAACCCACTGCGGGACACAGGATCCTGGGACTGCCCAGCATCGGACCTCCTCACTCGGGACTGGTCTCAATACTCAGATGTGTACACCTTTCTGAGAAGCTCAGAAAAATAGAAAAGGCTAAATTCTCACATAAATGGGTAATACACCCAGAAACATTGACTGTATTTCGGCAGGCCATAAGAGTGGAATGGAGTCAAGAAAAGCATATTCCCCACCCACAACGAAAGGACGTGACGGATGTAGATCTCACTGCCTTGTCCAAACGGGCGAGAGAAGGGTTTGCTTCCAGCATCAACGCCTCATCTCCACCCCTCCCGAATAGCAGAACAAAAGGGGCTGAACGGCAGCTCATCCCAGGCGGTCCGGTGTGAAGGTCCCGGGACCCCGGCAGGTTCCGTCCAGGAAGCGGGGCGAAGGCCCCCAGTTCGAGAGTGTTAACGGGACTCCCTGCCCAGCATCAGACCTCCTCACTCGGGACTGGTCTCAATACTCAACGATGTGAACTTTATGCCTTTGCCATGCAGTCAGTGATCCAACCCCCGGCTCCTTCACCCAGGAGCGAGGGGCTTGTCGCGATCCCGAAACTGCAGATCATCGGCCGCCGAGCCGCTTCAACAATGAATGCAATAGAAACCACCGTCCATCTGGGAATATGAGCATGGCAATGTGATCAATGCGTCATCAGAGTGGTCTAGGGACTGCCCAGGGTAGTCTGCTTTTGGATGGACTGGCTGCAGTGTCTCATTGTTCAGGATTTTCATAAACGACAGTTTTATTGATGTAAACTGGAATTGCCAGCAGGGAAATCACAGATTGCACCAGGTAACAGAACACCTCTCGTCCTTGGTCTTTGTCTCCTGAGTAACTGAACACTTTGACAATGTCGACTGTAGGTAGCCCTTACTCTGACAGTGAGTGAATAATTCAGAACGCAGATCACTGAGAGGAATTATGTTTGTTGGCCATTAAAGTTTGCCCAGGGTGGTATGGATGGAGTTGATGTGGAGTTCGGGGTGCCACAGTGAAGGAACCGGACAGCCGAACGCTCTGGCCACGGATGATGCCGCGGCGAACCTCCTGCAAAACCCATGCGCGGTGTCACCGGCGGTACAGTACTCTTGTTCGGGTGCCGGTGAGGAAGGGGCTTATCTCGAGTCTGTGTAAATCGAGGGCCGTTTGCAAAGAGAAATGATCCGGATCGAGCTCTGCTGGACAGCTAGAAGTTTCGGGCTCTCCAGTCTTGTAGCCCCGATTTTAGTTTTGCGCCTGAGCCGGGATTGTGGGATCAGTTAGTTCTGTGTCCCCTCGCTGGGAAGGTGGATGTGGGTGAAGGGAATAAGTCTACGTGTATGGGTCTGGGCTGAATGGTGGGAAGGATGTGGGGCGATTGGCAGGGTAGAGGGAGGGTGGGATACTGGGCGTATCAGATGCTGCGTGACTCGGGCAGAATGGGCACTTGGCCAATTAAGTTGTGAACAAGGGAGGATTTGGTCCATTGGATCAGACAGCTCAGCTCGTGTGTCCTTTCAGGAAGCAACACTACTTTCTTCATATTAGTTACTGTCTAATCTAGTTGTTAATTTTGTGTTTGTTACTGAGCCCCAGAGTCTGGGACATCTGTCACCGTCATTGTCAGCGAGTGCAGATTGGGAAGGGCTAGTAGGTGTCAGGACACGGAGAATTACAGCCTTGTGTGAGATATAAATGTCCTCACAGTGGGTTCAGCATATCTGGAGTTGAAGAAAATGGGATCTTGTCCTACGCAATGATCACATTTCCTGCAGGCTAACAGGAATAAAATGTTTTTAACACAAAATTGAATGCAAACTGCTGGAAACACGGTACATCAGATTGGATGTGTGGAAAAAGAAACTGTAGAAGACCCTGTGTCAGAACTGGAACTGTCCAAGATGTTGCCCGATCTGCTGAACGTTTCCAGCATTTTCTCTTTTTACTTTAAATGATGCACAATTATTGACTGAGTACACGATGTTTGTGATGAACAAAGTCGCACGAATGTAAGTTTTCCCTTCAGTCCAATACAGGGTTAATACAGTCCTCCCTACATACTCCCCAACTCACTATCAATCTGTTACTTCTACTCCCGAGGCCACTAACTCCCCCTGAGGGGAATTGAACACAGAGAGGAAAATGCGCACCACTCTTTGCTGATCCTGTGGTTGTTCCTGCCACGGAGAACGTGACTCTCCAAACATGACCAAAACAGAAAATAACAGACTCAACTTTAAACGCTGAGAGTCTCCGTCTGACAAAGATTAACACAGCGGTCATTTGTTAACATTGAAACTAAAATTGTAATGGCTGTCTTTACCCTGCCTCGTGCTGTATTGAATAAATCATCTGGTAATTTCAGGTAACAAACACTGATTTCAGAAATAACTCAGAGAGACAAAATACTTCACAATTAAGACAACGGTAGAAGAGAGACTGTTGATGTTTATCATTGTGGTGATGGGATACGGGCTGGACTGAGGTTGAACAGATGACTGCTAAATACCACTGAGGTGGTGAGATACAGGCTGGACAGAGATTGAACAAGATGGGAAGGGGATAAGCAGATGGAAGCAGATGGGAAAGCAATCAAGGATGGTCACTGATGCTCCCCCAGTAATACACAGAGACTACATTAATAGTAGGTACTTGGTCATTCTAAAATGACCAAGATAGAACAACAGGGGATTTGGCAAATACCCTTCTCCCTCAACCAAATGTTATTAACGCACCATGGAAAGTATCCCGTCCAAATACCTGACACCTCCATCTGGCTACTGCTCTGCCCATGACTGCAAGGAACAGTGGAGAGCTGTGGACACAGCTGAGTATATCATAGAAACCAACCAACCCTCCACGGCCTCTGGCGACACTTCCCACCGCCTCAGTAAAACAGGCCTTGTACTCAAAAATCACCACAACCTGGGACATTCTCACCTCACACATTCCCCATCGGGGGTGAACTACAAAACCCTTAAAGCATGTACCACCAGGCTCAAGGACGGTTTCCATTCTGCTGTTATAAGCAAACTGAATGCCCCCAGTGTGATAAGATGGAAAGCTCACTACACTGTGTTACTTGAAGTAACCTGACACTTTCTGCACTGCTCCAGAGAAAACAACACAAGTTTGTCCAACCTCTCAATATAGCTCATGCCCTCTAATCCAGGCAATATCCTGGTAATCCTCTTCTCACCCTCTCCAAACCCCAGACTCGGGCGATCAGAACAGTATGAAATGCTCCAGGTGTAGTCTAACAGACTGGAAATGTTCAATTTCCTCTCTCAGCCAAATTGTTGACACAGTTGACTGGATCCGAACTGTCCCTACAACACACATTTTTTGACATCCTGAAGGCCAACAAAGGTCTGGTTATTCCTTCTCTTTAAACACACAGACAACAGGAACAGGAGCAGGCCACTCGGCCCTTCTAGCTTGCCCTGTCATTCAATAAGACGCTAGTCCAGTCCACCCTTGCCCCCCCCCCCCAACACTACTCCAATCCCCACGTTTCCTGGACCATTGGCCCCGTTTGCAGGTCAACAGTGTGCCGGTTTTTGTCCCCAATGAGGTGAATCCCTCTGCTCGCCACCACCATGGGCTCAGACATTTCCACAGATGAGTCCCATCTGCCCCCTCTCACACCATCTTTATTCTTTCAATAAAATCCCCCCTGTCTCCCTCCTTGTTCTTATGGGATACCTCCCTCCCCGTGGAGACAAAATCAGGCTGATGGGCCGAATGGTCTCCTCCTACCTCTCAGTGATACATCAAACTCCGGCCACAGGAGACGCTTCGCAAACTCCCCCACTTCCCTCGGAGGGAAATGAAAATAAGTCAAAAATCGGGACATTCACTATGAGGTTTGTTCCGCTTTGACGGGGAGTTGGTGGGGGGAGGAGATATTGATCAGCAGAGATAACGCTCCTTTGGCTACTCCGCCTCCGCTTGGGTGTAACCAGTAATGACCTCTCTTTGCGTCAAGGTGAATTACACGGCTTGTGAATACTCCGTGAGAGTGCCATTGGAGGAGAAGTTACTGATTAGTACTTCAGCCATTAACTCGTCTCTGCGCGAGCTGGGTAGCGAGTGTATGATACCGCACATTTGACGACAGATCTCGGTGTGGGGGGAGGGACACTTGTGCTTTAAAATACTTGAATGGATGTTTAATTTGATTTCCAAAGGAAAACAAAATCAATCATGGGAATCGCCCGGCTGAACTATCTTACTTGTTGAGTGGGCAGTGTGCTGTTTGTCTCGAGTTGGGTCACAAAATCCCAGTTTTTTGGGGGAGGATCTTCCAGGCTGATGCTGTTTCCTATCGTTTTAACTGGTGCAGTATCTTGTTGTTCAGTATTTTGAAAAACAACTGTTTACCAATGCAAACCAGAAACGCCAGCCAGGTCTGCACATCGTGTATTAGACAACAGAAGACTTCTCAGTCCTGCAGCGTTTAAGTCCTAAAATCCAGGGGAGCATTCAGTCAGCTGATCGCTGAGAGGAATTACGCTTCTTGATTGTTAAGGTTTTCCCAAAGTCGGATGGATGGAGTTGATGTAGAAGCCGGGAGTGTCGCAGAGAAAGGGCCGGACAGCCGAGCCCACATCTTGTCTCTCCGGCTTCCGACCAATGTGGGGACGTCCGGCCACTGGGGGCTCCGCGGAGATCTCTTCTTAATTTCCCAGGAATATTCTGACAGTGTGGGTATGATTTCAATATCCATCGTTCCTTTCTCCTAATTTCATCTTATTCTGCACTCTGCCCCACACGCGGTACCTCCCTGTTCTTTCGTAACCATGGCAATGCGTGAATTGCAAGAAGAACTCAGCAGTCCTGGTAGCATCCGTGGATAGAAACAGTCGACGTACCGGGTCGGAAACTTAATCAGGAAAGGAAGGGGGAAGGGCCAGATGATTGATTGATTAGGGAGGCGTCGGTCGTGGTTCTGATGGACTCGGGGCTGTGTTTCTGCAGCTGCCTGTCCGCGCTCATTCCTCACAAAAGAGTGGTCTTTCTACTGAAATTAAATCCAATTTATCCACCAACTCACTCTCATTCGGGAATGGGCAAATTCGCTTTGACCCTTTCTCTTGCAAGGAAAACGATAAAGCCCATAAACTGATATAGGATGCTGTAACCGGATGGCGTTCAGTGCGGTCCCGGGTAACCACAGTCTGACTTCCCGGGTGAGCGACAATGGATCTGGCCCGGTGTGCTTAACCTGCACGGACAGTTCAGACTGAGATAAGGCATGAATTGACATTTTCCGGCACCAATGGGAACCAAATAACTCGCACATCACCTGATGACAGATGTCTGGCAGATGACGGGTGCGCAAGATTTCCCAAATCGTCTCAGTGTGAGCCTGGGGGCGCGAGCGTTACGAGCTCTGCGAGAGAGCGCGTGTCGGGCAGTGGGCGGGGCGGGGCGGTGAGCCGGAGCCACGACAGCCCCAGGGAGCTTGCAATGGGGTTAACAGGGAACTCTCTCTGTCCGATACCGTGCTGTCCAGCACTCCAAGTTAGTCAACAGTTCGATCCCCTAACGCAGCTGGGGCACATAAATAACGCACAAAGCTGGACGTAAATAATTAATGTTTGATTTCAGTTCAAATACATAAATAAAATAGTACCTTCCTTCGCATACAGTCATTACAACGGCTAACATTAAATAAATCCTCAGACCTTCTCTAGTCAAGATATCCATACGCTTAATGGACCACACGAACCCTTGTGATTGCTACAGATCATTGAATCATGGGTGATCAAATCTAAAGTGTCATTACTTATTCCCTCATATCCATCCCTGTAACACATCAAACCCACTGTTTATCAAGAATCCCGGGCTGAATCAGAATTACAGTTTTTTCTTCCACTGGCCATTCAGAAGAAGAGTTCAAATTGAACACAATCAACACAGGAACAATAGATGTATTCGTCTGAAATCAGAAACTATGGAAAGGGGACAGGCGTTTGCTGTACAGAGCTCGCACCCTTGCTTTGAAACAGGTGGCCGTTGTTCTAGAGCTGATCATGATTTTTACCTAACCTGTGGAAAACGTAAATCATGCCAGCAGGAAACAGTTGGAACGCAAAAGGCACCACAGCCAGTGGCTTAAAAAGAAACAAATATCTCCTTGATTGCTGATCCAATGCACAGACAAATGGTTGACTGAAAATAAAGTTCTGCAATAAATATCAGAAGCGGAATTATTCTCACATTAATTCCCCAAGAATACTGTGTGTCGTTTCTTACAAATAGCTCCGCCCACCTCCCCGTACGGATCTCTCGTAACCATGGCAACACACGGGGTGCCGGGGGAATTCAGCAGGTCAGGCAGCATTTATGGATGGGTATAAACAATCGACGTCACGGACCGAGTCCCTTCATCAGGACTAGAATGGAAAGGGGAAGAGGGCAGAGCATCGACTGATTTGGAAAGTGCGGCTTGTTGTTCTGTGAGACTCGGTGCTCAGGGTCTGCGAGCAAGCAGCAGCCTGTCCACGCACATTCCTCAGAACAGGGAGCGGCCGTTCTGCTGAAATCAAATCGAAACCGGTGCAGCAAAACACTGTCATTAAAATGTGAAGAAAGTTTAAGCCTTTCCACTACAGGTAAAAGACGCGATGTGAAGTACATTAGCTGGGGTCTCGAAGGTCGACGCTACTTGCTTCTATTGATGATGCCTGGCCTGTAGAGTTCCTCCAGCATTTTGTGTGTGTGTTTCTGGGATTTCCAGCATCTGCTGATTTTCTCTTGTTTGAGAGAGATCGGTGACGGGTCACTGACCCGTGGTATATTTCTGTGTGCAAGCTGCAGCCTGTCCACAGGGCAGATCCTCTGCTGAAACTAAACAGAACAGTTCGACACTCCCCTTAAACTGCACCAAGTTGGCTTGATATTGTACTAAATTAATTCTGTTACAGAAAATAAAGCAATAAATACCCGATGGTAGGGAAAAGAAAGTTCCACAGTGTCTGCAATCTGAATGACTACTTGTTACAATTGCTAATAGACTTTGTGAGATTCTAGCATTTAATTTTACCTCAAACACCTATCATGTGTAGCTTTAATATCATAATTAGCAATTTAATTAAATGTTGCTCTGTGGCATTCTCCACTGCGACGTCCCGAACAGTAAAATCTCACAGTCGCTCTGTTATTCTGAGTAGTTAGTTTTTGTGTGTGTGAGTGAGAGTGAGAGTGAGAGTGAGAGTGAGTGAGAGAGAGAGAGAGAGAGAGAGAGAGAGAGAGAGAGAGAGAGAGAGAGAGAGAGAGAGAGAGAGAAATCGGAGAGGGGACCCAGCCTTGTCGCAGGGAATATTTTGGATATCACTAACCGTGCACAAGGTTCATCTGCACTGACTCAGTGGAAACCGCCCTAGAAAATGTGTATGATTGAAGGTAACAAGGTCGCTTCCTTTAATGCATTTGGTCAATAATTAGTTCATTGATCTTGCCAGAACTCCTCCCAGTCCCAACAAAAGCCGAGCCCCGCTGTGAACGCTCACTGATTTGCAGAATCGGAGACAGAATTTACCTCTGATGTTGAAACCGGTCGGAATTTAGTTCTGTGTGGATTTCCAGTCCCGACAAAAGCCGAGCCCCGCTGTAAACTCTCAGTGATTTGCAGAATCGGAGACAGAATTTACCTCTGATGTTGAAACCGGTCGGAGTTTAGTTCTGTGTGGATTTCCAGTCCCAACAAAAGCCGAGCCCCGCTGTAAACTCTCAGTGATTTGCAGAATCGGAGACAGAATTTACCTCTGATGTTGAAACCAGTCGGAGTTCAGTGCTGTCTGGATGACAAATCTGCCGACCATGCACCGAGAATTCAGCCGGTGCTGCTGCTCCCGGGACTATTCGGTTATGGAGAGTCAGTCGCTGATTACAGATAGACAGGTCCGGATGATCCGGGGTTAATGAGGCAGTCCGCAGTTCTGGTTGCACAGCTCCTCACCGGTCTGGTACAAGTCGGTCAGCGGGAGGAGAGGGGACTCGGACAAATGCAGCAAACACAGACAGAATTACAGAGGATGTGTGAACCTTCCCTCGCCGTCGCAAGTAGTTTCTGTCTGGACTTTCCATACAGATCTTACTTTTCCTCCTTATTCTCCTGTTGCAACCAGCTTCTCCATTTAATTCAGCCTGTCCCAGCTGTGAATTTGATCCAGCCAGGTTCGGGCTCCACCCCCTTTGTCAACGGGGATATCCGCTGCAGGGCGAGTTTCAACTCAAACACTCCACACCCGTCACAGCTATTTCGAGGGCAATTATTTAAGACATGACGGAGCAGGATTAATGAAGGAGAAGTGGCGTTACCAGGCAGTGCTCTGTCAAAACAGACGGTAGAACTCAGCTAGCGAAGCAATATGTGTGAAACTGAGAAATAAGAAAGGTATGGCCACATTAATGCGGCTATATAAAAGACAGTCCAACAGCCCTAGCGATTTCGAGGAACAAATTTGTAAGATCGCAGATTGTTGTAAGAAACTTAAGGTTGTTAACACTTGGTGATTTTAACTTTCCACATAATGACTTAGGAATCTCATACTGTAAATGGACTAGGTGGGATAGAGTTTGTCATGTGTGTCGAAGAACTTCTCCTTCATCAGTACGCAGAAGTTCCAACAGTCAGCGTGCAATACTGACTCTTCCATTGAGGAATGGGGCAGGGCAGGGGGCAGAAGTTTGCGTATGGGAACACTTTGCATACAGTGAGCGCGATGCCCGTAATGTCCACGTAAATGTACAGAAAGTTAGGCCTGACCCGTGGGTTGAGATTCTAAATTCAAGAAGGCACAATTTTGATGGTATCGGAATGGATCTGGCAAGTGTGGATTGAGACACGCTGCTGCTTTGTGGCAAAAGTGTACTTGGAAGGTGTGAGGCCTTCAAAAACGAAATATTGAGACTACAAGCTTGCAAGTGTCTGGCAGAATGAAAGGTCAGGATAACAAGTGTAGAAACCTTGATATGCAAGTGTTCCTGAAGTGCCGGTTAAAAGAAGAAAGGTGGTGCATGGCAGAGATTGGCAAGTTGGATAGAATGAGGCCTTTATGCAGTGTAATACGTGCAGGAGAACGCTGAAGAAAGAAATAAGGGAGGCTAGAAGGCATGAAGTTCCTCTAATAGGCGAGGTGAAGGAGAATTATTGAGGATTCCACAAACATGATCAGAACAAAAGGATTGCAAGGGATGCAACTGGAAGAGCAGAATGATAATCTGATGTAGCAGTATTTCAGTGGAGTAAGATATATTACCGTGTTATGAGAAAGGAGCTGGCCAAAGTAAATTGGAAGGAGCTGCTGACAGGGGTGTCAGCAGAATGGCAAAATGTGCGTTTCTGGAGAAAAGTGAGGAAGGCGCAGGACATGTGCATTCCAAAAATGAATAAATATTCAAATGGCAAACTAATACAGCCGTGGCTGCGAAGGGAAGTCAAAGCTATTGCAAAATCAAGAGAAAGGGCTCACAACAGAGCAAAATATTGGGAGGTTTTTTAAAAACTTACAGAAAGCGACGAAAAAAATCTTTAGAAGGGACAAAATATGAAAGCGAGCCAGCAAATAATATCAAAGTAGATAGTAAAAACTTTTCTTAAGTATGTTAAAAATAAAAGAGAAATGATAATGTAGTTGGTGACACAGTACACGATAATCCTGCCTGACGAACCTGGTGGAATTCTTTGAGAAGATAACAAGTAGGATGGATAAAGGGGATGCAGTGGATGTTGTATATTTGGACTTTCAGAAGAACTTTGACAAGGTGCCACACACGAGGCTGCTTACCCAGTTAAGAGCCCCTAGTACAGAGGTCGGCAACCTGCGGCTCCAGAGCCACATGCGGCTCTTTGATCTCTGTGATGCGGCTCCCCGTGGTTTGTTAGCTTTTGAAATGTAATTCAAAATTTGAAGATTATGGTGATCTTGTACAGTATGAAAACTTTGCTGAGACACCGTTTCCTGGCACATCCGAACCGGCTTACAATTAGCCACCGTTCCGACTAAGGGAGATAGCCTACGGGGGTTTGTGAGTATGTGTCTTTTGGAGCATCCGCGCCCACGGGGACGGGTTGAGGGAGGCTTTAAAGCAAGGCTGTTTAGTTCGAATAAAGTTACCTTTGGCTGCAGTCTTTATTTTAGCGCTGCGTGTAGCGCTACACCGCTACAACGTGTTTTTTATCGCTATTAATATACATCACAACTGCCAATGCCTGACACCCGCCAGTGCGCGCTTTCTTTTAATTCTTCGATCCAAGGTAGGCTACCTATGTAGTAACCTTCAACCCAACGTCTTTTTTTCGGAGTTCAAAATGTTTTTGTTGCATGCAGAAATGTAATTTCGTTTTCTCTGCAGGAGTTCATCAATTTCAAAAATGCAACACATTATAGTTTGTTTATACATAGCATAAAGGCAAAAAAAACCCGTTGTATGCAGTGTTATTTCATTTTGTGGCTCCCAGTGTTTTCTTTTCTGAGGGAAATGGGTCCATATTGGCTCTTTTAGTGGTAAACGTTGCCGACCCCTGCCCTAGTATAACAGGAAAGGTACTAACACAGTTAGAGCATTGACTGATTGGTAGGAGGCAAGGAGTGGGAATAAAAGGGTCCTTTTCTGGTTGGCTGCCAGTGACCAGTGGTGTTCCGCAGGGCGTCGGTGTTGGCAGCTTTTCTTTTTCTGATGTACATTAACGATTTAGATGGTAGAATAGATGGTTTGCAGATGATACGAAGGTTGATGGAGCGGCAGGTAGAGTTCAGGAAACAGGTCTGATGCAGAAGGACTTAGAAATATTAGGAGAATGGGCAAGTAAGTGGGAAATGTTTGAAAATGCATGGTCGTGCAATTTAGTAGTAGAAATATATGTGCGTACTATATTTTTATAACGCCGAGGGGAGAAAATCAAGGAATCTGAAATGCAGCTGGACTTGTGCAGAACCCCCAGAAGTTTACTTTGCATGTTCAGCCGGTATTGAAGAAGGTACAATGTTAGCATTTATTTCAAAAGGTCTAGAATACAAGAACAAGGATGTGCTTAACAAGGCCCGGGTGAGGCATCACTTTTAGTATTGTGAAGAGTTTATTGCCACAAGAAACACCTTTGGCTTTGGTTAACGAGCGGGTTGTTGATTTACACTGCGCCTGAAAGATTTGAGAAATTTATCTTTCTTAACAGACACCCATTCCAAATGGACAGAAAATGTGCAAATGTAAGGAGTGAGAGGTTGTTTGGAAATGGGCGCTATCGAGGGGGTGACGCACGACCTTGAGATGGATGTCCTCACTGTTATTGGAGTGGCCATCGGGGAGGGAGAGACAGGGAAACTGACAATCTTCACTGCAGTTAACCTGGCTGTCAGGGGGGAATGATGGAGTGACTGAAAATTGGAACCAGTCAGGGAGTTATGTGGTAGGGAAAATGGGACCCAGGAAGGGAATGATTTCCAATTTAAAAATATTTAAGGGAGTGCAGGCCAAAGCGCTGATGACATTCGCAAACTGACAATGATCTACGGCAGGAAGAGTGAGTGGAGAAGACAGAGACTGTAGTGAATGGAGAGAGTTGGGGAGGAAAGAGAAATAGAGACAGAGAGGAGAGAGATTTGAAAAGGAAGAGAGAAAACAGAAATGAGTGGAGATTGGTGAGTGGAAGAGGGAGAGGGTGGAGGGAAGGAGGAGATAGACGGTGAGAGAGTGAAAGGGAACATGTTGAAGAGGGTGAGTGAAAGTGGGAGAGGGTGGTTACAGGTGGAGGCAGAGAGAAACAGAAAGCTGGGGGAGAGGGTGCAAGAGATTGCGAAACAGTTAGCTTCAAGGAAAGTGTTTGCAGCGTGGGCTACTGAGACCTGGACTGGGCGTAGGGAACAGTGCAGAGGTACATACAACTCTGTGGGGTGTAGGCAAGGTAAATGCAAGCAGGCTTTTTCCACTTAAGTTGGGTGTCATTGGACCTATAGGTCATGGGTTAAGTGTGACATGCAAGCTGAAATATATAAGGTGAATATAAGGGGAAACTCTTCGATCAGAGGGTGGTGAGAGTGGGAACTGATGGAAGTTGGATGTGGGTTTGACTTCCAATAACGAGATGCAAATGTACGGATTCATAGAGACGTACAACACAGAAACAGACTTCGGCCCATCTATTCTGTGAACAGGACTGCCTATTCGCATCGACCTGTCCCGGACCACAGCCGTCCATGCCCCTGCCATCCATGTGTCTATCCAACCTTCTCTGAAACGTTGAAAACGAGCTCATTTTCCTCTTCAGCTTTTCAACGTTCATCCGTCGCCCCTGAACACTACAACACAGTACAGGCCCTTCAGCCCTCCATGGTGTGCCGACCCATATAATCCTTAAACAAAACAGTAAACCCACACTACCCATAACCCTCCATTTTTCTTTTATCCATATGCCTGTCCAAGAGGCTCTTAAATACCCTTAATGTTTTAGCCTCCACCACCATCCCTGGTAATTCATTCCAGGCACATCCTCTGCGGAAAGAAGCTTACCCCTGATGTCTCCCCTAAACTTCCATTTCTTAATTTTTTTACATATGCCCTCTGGTGTTTGCTATTGGTGCCCTGGGAAACAGGTACTGACTATCCACCCTGTCTATGCCTCTCATAATCTTATAGACCTCTATCAAGTCCCCTCTCATCCTTCTACACTCCAAAGAGAAAAGTTCCAGCTCTGCTAACATTGCTTCATATGACTTGTTCTCCAATCCAGGCAACATCCTGGTAAATCTCCTCTGCACTCTCTCCATAGTTTCCACATACTTCCTATAATGAGGTGACCAGAATTGAACACAATAGTCTAAGTGCGGTCTCACCAGAGATTTGTAGAGTTTCAACATGACCACTCTACTCTTGAACTCAATCCCCCTGTTGATGAAGCCTAGCAACCCATAGGCCTTCTTAACCGCCCCTATCAACCTGTACAGCGACCTTGAGGGATATATGGATTTGAACCCCAAGGTCCCTTTGTTCATCCACACCATTAATCCTGTACTCAGTCTTCTGGTTAGTCCTTCCAAAATGCATCACCTCACACTTGCCCGAATTGAATTCCATCTGCCATTTTTTGCCCAACTCTGCAGCCTGTCTATATCCTCTTGTAACCTTCGATCACCTACAGCTCCATCCACAACTCCTCCAATCTTCGATTCAGCCGCAAACTTACTCATCCATCCTTCCACCTCGACATCCAGGTTATTTATAAAAATCACAAATAGCATGGGTCCCAGGACATATCCCTGCGGCACTACACTAGTCATCGACCTCCAGGCAGAATACTTTCCTTCCACAACTACACTCTGCTTTCTTCCTTTAAGTCAATTTTTTATCTAAGCAGCCAAGGTTCTACTTATCCCACGCCTCATGACTTTCTGGATGAGTCTCTCATCAGGGACCTTGTCAAATGCTTTGCTATAGTCCATGTAGACCACAAACACTGTCCTACCCTCATCCATTTCTTTTGTTAATCTTCAAAAAATTCAATCAGGCTCGTGAGGCATGATCTTCCTTTCACAAAGCCATGTTGACTATCCATGAGTAGACTGTACTTCTCCAAATGCTCGTAGATCCTATCCTTAAGAATACTTTCCAGTAGTTTGCAGACCACCGACATAAGACTCACCAGTCTATAGTTCCCAGGTTTCTCCTTATAACCTTTTTAAACAAGACAACTACTTTTGCCATTTCCAATCTTCTGGCAATTCCCCTGCAGTCAAAGAGGATACAAAGATCATAGCTAATGCTCCTGCGATCTCTTCTCTTAATTCCCACAACAACCTGGGGTGTATCATATCCGGCCCTGGGGATTTATCAATCTTAATGTTTTTAAGAAGATCCAGCACTACTTCTTCCTTAATCTCCACATTGTCCAGCACACAGGCCTGCTCTACTTCGACCTCATCCAGATCAAGATCCTTTTCACTTGTGAATACTGAAGCAAAGTATTCACTTAGGACCTCTCCAACCTCGTCCGCCTCCAGGTGCATGTTGTCCATGTTCCCACCTTCGTTCTCGTCATCCTCCTATTCTTCGCATACGCAGAGAACGCCTTGGGGTTCTCCTTAATTCTACATGCCAAGGCCTTCTCATGCCCCCTTCGAGCTCTCCTAAGTCCTTTCTTTGGCTCCTGCCTGGCTACCCTATATTTCTCATATGCTCCTCCTACTTCCTGTTTCTTATATCTAACATATGCTTCTGTTTTTCTCTTGACGAGTTGCCTCACATGTTTCGTCAGCCACGGTTCCCTTTTCCTACCATTTTTCCTTGCCTCAGTGGGACAAATCTATCCTGAACCCAGCACAAGTGTTCCCTAAACTTCTCCCACGTTACTTCTGTGCTTTCCCCTTTGAACATCTGTTTCCAATTTACTCTCGCTAGCTCCTGCCTCATCCCTTCAAAGTTAGCCCTTCCCCAGTTAAGCACTTTACCATTTTGTCTGATTTTATCCCTTTCCACACCTATGCTGAAGCTAAGTGAGTTGTGGGCTCTCTCTCCAAAATGCTCCCCCACCAAGAGGTCAAGTCAATATATATCAAGACTACTCATTTTAGTCTCGCCCAACCTCGGTGGACAAATCAGCAGATGCTGGAAGTCAAACCAACAGGCACACAATGCAATTCCAATGTGAATTCCACACACTGGAACTCAACAGGCCAGGTCGCATTTATTGAAAAGAGTGAACATTTCAGGATCAGTCTTGATGAAGGATCTCGGCCCGAAACGTCGACAGCTTACATTGTGCATAGATGCTGCCTGGCCTGAGGAGTTCCTCCAGAATTTGGTGTTGCTCAGTGGAAAAATCCTGCTTGCATTTGTCCTATACGTATGCCTCAGTATTTATTATACCTCTGTTAAATCCCCCTCTAAGCTTCGAGAATTAAAATGCCAACCTACCCTTCCTTCCTTACAACTCAGGTCCTCCAGATCCGACAAGGTCTTTTGAAATTTCCTCTGGACTGCTTCAACCTGATTTATATCCTTCTTGTTAGCAGATGACCAAACCTGCGCACAGTACTCCCAGTCAGGCCTCAATGGCGTCTTATTCAACTTCAACATTACGTCCTGTCTCCTGTAATCAGTACTTTGATTTATGAAAGCCAGTACGCAAAAGGCTTTCATTTCAACCCCTATACCTCTGCCAACATTTAAATGAACTAAGGACCCGTATTGCCAGATCCGTTTGTTCCACCGCACACCCCAGCGTACTGTTCACTGTGTAAATCCTACCCTGGGGGGTCCTACCGAAATGCAGCACCTCGCACTTGTCTGCATTAAAATCCATCCACCAGTTGTACAGCTGGTCCAAATCCCACTGGAATTTAATAGACTTCCTTGTTGACCACTGGACCCCTAATATTGGAGTCATCCGCAAATGTGCGGATCCAGTTAGCCACATTGTCATCCATATCAATGGTATAGATGTCAAGCAACAGCGGAACCGGCACGATCCCTTTGGCACTCCACTAGTCACAGGCCTCCAGTCAGAGAGGCAATTACTTCCTCGCTTCTCCCACAAAGCTAATACTTAATACAATTTACTACCTCTCATTGAATGCCAAGCCACTGAACTTTATTGACCAGCATCCCATGCGGGACCTTGTCAAATATCTTGATAAAATCCATGCACATAACATCCACTTCTTTGCCTTCATCAACGTTCCTAGTAAATTGCCCTTAAAAAGCTATCATATTCATTCGACTTGACCTACAGGACGCAAAACTGTTCTGACTATCCGTAATCAGCCCCTGTCCATGCAAATACTCACAAAGCTGATAGTTTAGAATACCGTCCACTATCTTTCCCACCACTGATGTCAAGCTCACAGCAGCTTTCTTAAACAGCGGAACAACATTACACATTACTCATCGACACGATGGGGCAAGTGACCTAATTCTGATCAATTATAGTATGGTCGTGTTCTTGAGTCAGAGAGGGTAATTAAATCAGCCAGAATGAAATGGCAGTGCCGACTCCATGGGGCAAATTCCTCAAATCTGCCCTTATACCTTATCACCTTATTCGCTATTCTCCAGTTTCCCGTTTCCTCACCCGCCGCTAATGGTGATTGAAACATTTCTGCTGGAGCCCGAGCAGTTTCTGCATCTGCCTTTTCAGAGGGAGCATCTTGGCAGGACCTGGGAGTTTGTCAACTGAATTTGCCTCAAGGCAGGAACATGTCCGTCTCTGTGATAAGTATATGGTCAATGAGCTGCTTCGCCTCTTCAGATTCTGCCTCCGTCTCCCGAATGTGATAACACCCACAGCTCCCGATAACAATTGGCTTCATGCACTGATGACCGTTCAGGATACAAATTTTGTCTCTTGCAATTATTTCGCTTTTTCCTTTTCTGAAATCCCCTTCGGATTCTAGTCATATCGTCTCCTTGGGCAACCCCGTGTCTTCTTTAACCTTCCTGATCTTTTCTTTAGTGTTCTCTTGCATCTCCCATACCCCAGAAGTACCTCACTTGTCCCTACCTGCCAATACCTGTTAAGCTACTTCATGTATTTCTTCAATGTCTGCAACAATATCTCTTGAAAAACAAAGTTCTCTAAACCTGTTACTTTACGTTTTATTCTGACAGGCACATACAAGCTCGCAACTCTCAAAATGTCACTTTTGAAGGCATCGCTTTCGCCAAGTACACCACTGCCTGATAACAGCGTGTTGCAAAGCACAGTTCTCAAAGCCTTCTTAGATACCATCAAAATTGGCATTTTGATGCCAATTTTGACCCCACAAGCCAGACCGTTGCTTAACAATATTTACTTTTAAAATAACGGCATTGTGAACGCTAGGTGTTAAGATTTCGCCTACACAATCTTCTGTCACCAGCCGTGTCTCAGTATCTAATGAAGGAAACTTTTCTGAACATATTTAACAAACACTATCCAACCTAGGAATTTTGAGCATGGGAGGCCCAGTGAATGTGTGGAAAGTTAAAATCAGCTACTTTCACAAAGTTATGTTTCATTATACAATCTGGGATCTCGCTATAAATACGTTCCTCGAAATGGCTCGGACTGCTGGGTGGTCCGTAATATAGCCCCAGTAACGTGGTCCGACCTTTTCACCCTTAACGCCTCACTAGAGGAATTCTCCAGTCTGTTCTGATGGAGCACTGCCACGGTATTTTCCCGTGCCGGTAACGCGACCACTTCTCCTTTAACCACCCCCCCCCCCCTTCGCTCTGTGGTGTCTAAAACAACGGAACCCCGGAATATAGATCTGTCAATCCTGCCCCTGTCTCTCTAATGGCTACAATATTGTAAAACCTGTCGATTTATGTTCTGACCTTAAATGCCTTTTCTTCAATACTTCTTGCATTGAAATATATGAAGAACTGGACATTAATCTCAACATTCTTTACTTCTTGATTCTTGACTTTGCCTGAGGGCTTAACATCTGTTTGAGAAACTTGGATATGTACGTGGATGGGAGGGGTATGGAGAGCAGGTCAGTGGCAATCAGCACAATAATAATTTAACACGGAGACGGGAAGCAGTACACAAATAACCGGTGTGGAATACAGAGACTGAGAATCGTATGCGGTAAAATTCCCCGCTGTTGGATATGGAGACCAGAACCGCACGCGGTAAAACTCCTGGCCTGGAAACGTAATCCCACGGTGGATTTTGTCAGTGACTGTGAACAGACATGATTAATGACATTGCAAATGGGGACTGAATAAATAGTTGGTCTAACAATTCTAATCAGTCACACCATCTACTTGCATTTCTCCCTCACTCCTGACTACTTACACTGTCTCCCTCACCACTCCCTCCTCCCAGTCCCTCTTCATCTTCCGGCCCTCTACTCCAGACTTCCCTTCTTGCTCACTGTCTCCCTGAACGTCACGCCTCTCCCTAATCCCTTCCTTATCATCGCCTCTCTCAATTATCTGTGCTTCCTCACCGCCTCTCTCTCCCTCCCCCTTCCCTATCCCTCTCAGTTACACCCCTACTCGACCAGTCTCCCACTCTCTTCCACCCCTGTCCTCGCTCTTTCCTTCTCTCTACTACTCTATCATCAACAGCTCAACAGAGGACGCCATCTCCACGGCACTTCACTCTGCCCTGACCCACCTGGACAACCCCAACTCTCACGTCAGAATGCTTTTCATTGACTTTAGTAGCTGTTTGAAAGCAACAGCAGCCACACCCCGGGCAATGGCTACGACAAGCCGGCTAAACCAGGTGAGGGTAGCCGACGGGTCTCAAACGCGCAGTGAGATAGGGAGTTGTCTATCCCAGCACGAGAAGACAGACTCCAGCGGATAGAGCGTACGAGACCAATGGAAGGTCTAACGGTCAAAAAGGCGGTCTCTGCAAGCATTGTGGAACGTGCAGACTAGGACAAGACACAGAAGACATCCTGGTCAACCACTGTGCCTAGTCTCATCTCCGGACGTCTCGACTCTTGTCTTGCCACTAGATCCAGATGGGAATTGGGAAGTCAGAGTGAGGTTGATGCTGCACAGCTCTCCCTCATTTAAATCCAAATCATGCTCTAGTCTCGACACCATCATCATCATAATGGCATCGAGGTCTTCATTGACGATGACGATGGACGAACAACACGTCAGGCTCACTAGCAGCTCTCTGCGGCTTGCAGAGAGACACACTGAGAGTTGATTACATTATACATTGTATCCTTGTTTGAATAAAGAGAGGAGGACTCACTGTTAAGGACAGGAATGAACATCTGTCTAGCACCCAATAAGCATTTTACCTTTTGTCTCTCTCCGTTAGTCGCTTGCCCAAGGCTGATCAAATATCTTGACGGGATTGGGTAGAATCTGTTGGAAGACTCGTATAAGTTAGACAAAATTTTACGAAGTGGAAAGGAGGCAGTATCAGTTAAATTTTGCTAAATGGGCAGCAGGCGGTACCGGGTAAATTTTATGACGTGGGCAAGAGGCAGATGTGCCAGGTAAATTTATCAATTGTGCAGGAGGTTCCAGCCAGGTAAATTTATTAAGTGGGCAGGAAGTGCCAGTCTAGTAAATTTATCCGATTGTTAATTGAGCAGGAGGCTTTGTGCCGGGTAAAATAGTTAGGGAACATTGGTCAATTGCAGTTGATTGATATGAGTGGGCCAGGAGCAGCCCGACACAATGTGTGAGAGTTTTCCAGAAAAGGAAAAAGTTTGCAGCGCTGAATAAGAAATTGAGGAACAAAATCTGGCCACTGGGGGGGAACCTGGGATATTACCTCGTGAGAACAAGCAGTAAATTTGATATGGAAAAAGAACTGTGAACAGAAATGGAAATTGTTGAAAAGGGAATGGAAGGAAAGGCAGATGCAAAGTGGAATAGTATATTATTCGCAAGTTGGTGGAATAATGCATGTGACGAAGTGATAGAGGTACGTACTGCAGAAAGAACGCCAAAGGTTGGGAGAGGCTAACAGCGGAACGTGAACGGGTGGATGGGCGCCGAAAACAAGAGCAGGAAAAAACAATATAAACAAACCAAAGCCATTCTAGATAAGACAGCAGGGCTGGAAAGTCAGTTTGAAGTTTGAACTGATAGGGAAACAAGGGATCCTGAACCCATATCTGGCTGTCCTGACGAAGGGTCTCGGCCTGAAATGTCAACAGTGCCTCTCCCAATAGATGCTGCCTGGCCTGTTGTGTTCCACCAGCATTTTGTGTGTGTTGCTTGAATTTCCAGCATCTGCAGATTTCCTCGTGTCTGGCATCCCAACACTGTTTGAGGACAGTGACCATGATGAGGAGTGGGCACCCACCGTTCTCCTCCACCTTGCCAGTAGCCAAGTGCAGCCAGTGCCCCGAAACATAATCCTCCCAGTACTCAGATACGGTGGCTGCCCGGGTAAAACAGCGGCATGTCTCTACACCCTGAGATCCAGAAAGGGAATACCAAGGATTATTCCGAGACAGGAAGGGAAGAATCCAAAAAAACTCCAGAGTTAATGGCTCTACAAAGACAATTGCCCACCTGAATGCTGCCCAATCCATGAGCAGGAAAAGGAACAGCCCTCAGTGATTCCCGTGTTTGCACCCTGGAAGCCTCAAGAAATGATAATGATCATGAATCAGGCCCCAGGTAGAAAAGAAAAACCAACACAGTTTGTTCAGTGTGTCCACAGTACTATACAAATGTGTAATGCCACTCCACAAGATTTATTCGGTCTCTGCTGCACGATTCTCCCAGCTGATGAGGGGTGGAACTGGAAGGCAGAATTGAGATACCAAACCTATCAGGAGTTACAGACGGGAAACCATAATGAGAATGAACAGACAGACCAGATTATTCAAGCCTCCGAAAGGGCTCTCCAGCAACCCGTAAACATCACTAAAATACTTGAATCCAAACCTTAGCCTGGGGAATCAGGACCATTAGGAGCGACTTAGGGCCTGCTATGGCACTTTCGCAGGAGATCAAGCCTGTCATGGTGGAAATCCGTCCCCCCAGTTTAAAGCCTTACTGCTCCGATGCTTAACAACTAAGTTAGCCAACGTGATTAAAACAAATAATATGGATTGTGCTGACAATGACCGAAATCGAATGCGATGAGCTTTGACAAATTATTGGGACCCAACCTTCGAATCCCGATCAATCCTGAAGGGAACTCATACTAAAAGTGAATAGGTTCAGCGGGAAGAAGGACGCGAAGGGGCTACATCTGGAGATCAGAAATGGGAACAAAAACCCACCAAGGGACCGGTGGGGACAACAGCCCGCTTAGAAATTGACAAGCAAGGATGCTTCCAACCATGAGTATCACCCCTCAGGAAGAGCCCAATGTAGTATTGCAAGTTGCTGGAATTCCAATTCTGTTTCTGATTGATATGGGGGCAACCACAAACACTCTCAATCAGGAAATGGTATCCGAACAGGGATTCCAGCCATCAGCCACCACAATCCCTCTGTCTGGGTTCGAAGGCACAGAACGTACGTATTCACGTACCCAGCCACTGCAGGTGGAATTCCGGGGGGATCCGGTGTGAAGTTTCATTTACAGTCACCACCAGTCGGGGGTGTAATCTTCCAGGAAAAAAGCATGCCCTATCCTTTGAAACAAGAGATTCTGTGCATGGACAAGGGTATCACCCTGGAACTAGTGAACAGACGACATCTTCCCCAGTTTCTGACCACCCAATGGTGGCACTTAATCTGGACTCAACTGCGTTTGCACCCCTTCTGGCAGTGGCCAACTATCATGTGACTCTGTGGTACGACCCTATGGGGTGCACAACTGAGGTAAGCCAATACTATGCACCCCTCGAGGACCATTAGATATCAGTCACAGTGATAGGAGAGGCTAGAGGAAGAGAGGGCAGTGCATTTCTGGCCAAAGTTCCGGATTTCCTTTGGCGACAGAGAGGACTTGTGGTTCCCCATACCACCGTTTGGGTTCGTCCCAGGTTCAAGCCAAAGAGCCTCGGATTCCTCGCTTAAACGTTGACAAAACAAGGGTTGACGAAACAGAACTTCCTAGACTGGGAAACATGCATCCTAGCCAGACTTGCAGGTGCCCAGCAGCGGAGAGGAATAACTGAGACTGAGTGATTTTGGAAGATCACTTTTCATTCCTGTGGAGTAGCCAGGAATTCACCAGAGATAATCAATTTGGCTACAGCACTTGAGGAGCTGGCCACAATACTGCAGGGGCTCTGACAGAAACACAGGCCCAAGTAACAGAAATATCCACTGAAATGATTGCAATCCAGCAAACAGTCGTACAGAATCATTTGGCTTTAGATTTTATCCTCACTGAGAAAGGGGGAACCTGTGCTATTAGTGACATAGAATGCTGCACTTATATCCCTAATGAGTCTACTAACATTACATCCCTCTCCAAGCACACTGCCAAGGAGATTGACAGCATCAAGTAAGTAGGGCAGGATTTACATGGGTTCACTGAAGGGTTGAAGACCTGTTAGGTAATATGTCGGGCATGATATTGCATTATGGCTCAATAGTTGTACATAATGATCAAAAGGAAGGAATGATAATGTATGTAAAAGGGTTAACACTTTGCTAAGCAGGAGCAGCCTGTTTTTCTGAAAGAAACTGCTGATGATCAACAGATGTGCTAAGCCATGCTGAGCCGTATTTCTTCTCAATAGGGCTTCAAGATGCTTATCTCCTTGTGTACTCATGCACAGAGATAGGACACAGCAGTCTGGTCTGTGTGTGTAAGCCATTATGACTATTTTGTAAATTGTCTTTAGGCGCTGTAAGCCCCGGGTAATTGGAATGAAGAGTTTGTACATATACAGTGTCTGAGTGACTTTATCCGGATTCGACTTCCACAGAATGAGACTGTTTTTAAAGGGCTGGACTGCTGGAAGCACATTACCAGACCTGCAGTGATTACAACTGGATCTGACAGAGGCAAAACTGGTTCTGCTGGGCACATTCAGTCTCCCTCCATCTATTCCCTACCTTCCCTTTTACAGGTATGCAATCTCTAAAGGACCAGTGATTGAGTAAATGAGACTCACGAAACTTTCTCCTGACTGAATCACTGGAATCTCCAAGTCAGATGGGTTCTCTCCAGTTGATGCTCTCAATCCTTGGGTTGGTTCACTTGTTGCTGTTCCCTCATCTTCAGTCGTGGTTTCCCACTGCCCGACAGCTTGATCCCCAAGGGCATTTTACTTGGATCTAATACTGTGATATCCAACCTCACACAGTCACAGAGCTGCACCTGCCACTTACCCACCCTGAGAGTCTCACACATCATCCCCACGTCTCAGACTGGGGAGTGCAATCCGGGATTTCCCCACAACCAATGTCCAGCTTCTCGAGATATCTTCTTCATTGCAGAAGGACAAGCAACCAGCCCCATCTATAGAAACACTAACCAAAGTCAAAGCCAAAACACCAACAGTTCCATATGCCTGGAATGTCGATCGCAGGATTAGAGCCCAAGCACCAACTCTCCCAGTACTCCTTGCTGCCAGTAAAATGCTACAGTGTGTCAGCCAGTCACTGTTCATAAACTAGTACCTCCACACCAATGCACAACACAACTGGTACCGGATGACCCTCTGGCATTCCAGCTAACAAAAACTGATTCTGGAAATAACTCAGCAAGGCCAAAGATGCAAAAGAACTCTTCACAATGAAGACAAAGGTTTAAAAGAAAGATTGCTGATATATAACATTGCAGAGGTGGGATACAGGGTGGACTGAGGTTGACCCAGATGGTTGATGTATATCACTGAAGTGGGAGTGAGGAGGCTGGACAGAGGTTGAACAAGATGGGCAGGGAATGAGCAGATGGAACCAGGTGGGAGAAGGGATCAAGGATAATCACTGATGAGCCTTCAGCAATACACAGATACTGAATTAACAGCATACACTACCATATAGAAGATTCTAAAATGACCAAGTTAGAACAAACAACAAGAACTTTGCCATATATACTTTGATCCTCACCACATTTTTATCAACAAACCATAGCAACTTTCCTATCTAGACAGTTCAAGTTTTGCATGGTAACTGCTCTGCTCGTGACTGTGAGGAACTGCAGAGACCTTTGGATACAGATCAGCACATCACAGAAACCATTCTCCCCCCTAGGCCTCCCAGTCCCTAGGTAAAGCAGGCAGTGAAATCAAAGATCCCCACAACCTGGGACGTTCTTCCTTCTCTCCCACCACAATTGGGGAGAAACAACAGCCATAAAGCTGAAGGAAGCGAGGGGAGTTGAGGGAAGTTAACGGGACTCAATGGCCAACATCAGATGTCCCAACAAAACTCAGAGGAAGCATCACCACTCATCCGGGGACAGTACGAACACACCACGTGATCTTGCACCAGATCTGCAGTAAGAAGCCTCAAGTGACCTGCTGACGGGACTTCCTTTTCAATTCTGTGGAAATAGACAGCCCGGACTCCTGGTTTGGATCATTGAATGCAGATGAAGAGAAGTCTACACATTTTTGACGAGCCCGGGTAACTGGGTACTAAATGAGTAATTGGCCCTCAGTTCGGGACTCACGGCCAACAACAGATCTCCTCGCTCCAGATTGGTCTCAATACTCACCGATGGGAAATTGATGTCTTTTGCCCGCAGACAGTGATCCCGACCAAGGAGGTGAGGACACTTTCCCGATCCAATAAAATAATCTACTTCAGCACTGACCAGAAAGGAAAACACCACCAATCCAGAGGCAGTGATCATGCGCAAAGAGATTGTTACATCTGCGATTAAATGGGAGGGGAAATGGGATCACGTCTACCATCACCCGACAGAGCACTCCAGCTACCCAGAACTCTGTGGAAAGAAACAAAGTTGCCCCTCACATTCCCTCTCACCTTAATTGTAACAGACATTTCAACCCCCAAGAAAAACATAACATCTGTCTATCTATTCCTCTCATAATCTTATAAATGTCCAACCAGTCTCACCACAGCCTGTGCTGCTCTGGAGAAAGCAACACGTTTGTCCAACCTCTCGTTATAGTTCATGCCCTCTAATCTAGACATTCTCCTGTAAACCTCTTTTACACCCTCTACTATTATTATGACATTTCACATTCTTAAAATAGTGACCCTAACTAACCTAAGACAGGGAATGTTTTCCAGGATTAAATGTCAGGAATTGTGAAAAACTGAGTTTAAATGTAATTGGCTACAGTGTGTGTAAACTTCAGACTTCAACTGTAGCCATTAACATGAAAAAGAAAATTTGCCAGTGTATCAAGCAGATAATTGGCAAATTTTCTGTTCTCATTGATGAATCAACAAGCATTAAGACCGCCCTAATAGTTTATTTGAATTGTGAAAGTGATAAGGCAGGTGATCCCCATTTTATGTTTTTAGATCTAATTGAATTGCCTGATCAGAAAGCTGCAAGTATTGCTAAGCATCGATTGATCTGTCTCAATAACCATGGGTTGATGACTGATACCTGTCGCTTTTGCTAGTGATGAGGTGAGCGTAATGCTTGGTGTCAAATCTGGTGTTGCTACAACTCTCAAGGAACATTACCCTGATGTGACGATTTGGCACTGTCTTAGTCACAGATTAGAACCTGCAGGAGATTATTCAGTGAGAGAAGTTCACAGAAAATAAAAATCATTTTTAAACATCTACAGACAAATTGTACTCTGTTTACAGTAGATTACCTCTGAACTGTCTGAATGTGCCTCTCAGAATCAGAATCAGGTTTATTATCACCAGCATGTGTCATGAAATGTGTTAACTTTGCAGCAGCAGTTCAATGCAAAGCATAATACAGAAGAGAACGCAAAATAAAACAATAAAAATAAACAGCTAAATCAGTTACAGTATACGTATATCTGGGACACTTGCTCATCGTTATTTTTATAAATTACCTAGATGAGGAAGTGAGGAATGGTTAGTAAATCTGCTGACGACACAAAGGTTGGGGGTGTTGTGGACAGTGTTGAGGGCTGTCAGAGTTTACAGCAGGGCTGAGAACTGGCAAATGGAGTTCAACCCAGTTAAATGAAAAGTGATTCATTTTGTTAAGTCAAACATGATAGCAGAATATAGCATCAATGGTAAGACTTGGCAGTGCAGAGGATCAGAGGGATCTTGGGGTCTGAGTCCATAGGACACTCAAAGCTGCTACGCAGGTTGACACTGTGGTTAAGGCGATATACAGTGTGTCAACCTTCATCAATTGTGGGATAGAATTCAGGAGCTGAGAGGTAAAGTGGCAACTATATAGGACCTTTGTCACACCCCACTGTGCTCAGTTCTGGTCGCCTCACTACAGGAATGATGTGGAAGCCTTAGAAAGGGTGCAGAGATTTACAAGGATGTTGCCTGGATTGGGGAGCATGCCTGATGGAAAAATGTTGAGTAAACTCGACCTTTTCTCCTTGGAGCAACAGAGGATGAGAGGTGACCTGTCAGAAGTGCATAAGATAATGAGTGGTAATGATCGTGTGGAAATTCAAGGGCTTTTTCCCAGGGCTGAAATTGTTGCCACAAGAGGGCACGGGTTTGAGGTGTTGGGGAGTAGGTACAGAGGGATGTCAGGGACAAGTCTTTTACTCAGAGAGTGGTGAGTGTGTGGAATGGGCTGCCGGCAACGGTGGTGGAGGCGGATATGATAGGGTCTTTTAAGAGACTTTTGGATAGGTACCTGGAGACATCAGAGAAAAAAGGAGAAAAACTGGCTTAGAAAACTAGAGGGCTATTGGTAACCTTAGAAATTTCCAAGGTCAGGACATGTCGGCACAACTTTGTGGGCCAAAGTGCCTGTATTGTGCTGTAGGTTTTCTATGTTTCGGTGAATAGATTAAAATCATGCAAGAAACAGAAAAACTATATATTTTAAAAGTGAGGTAGTGTTTAGGGGTTCAATGCCCATTTAGCTATTGGATGGCAGAGGAGAAGAAACTGTTCCTGTATCACTGAGTGTGTGCCTTCAAGCTTCTGTACCTCTCTATCTGATAGTAACATTGACAAAAGGGCAAACCCTGGGTGCTGGAGGGCCTTAATAATGGACGCTGCCTTTCTCATCCTCTGGTAATCTTATAAACGTCTATCCAGTCTCACCCCTGCCGGCACGGCTCCAGAGAAAACTAAACAATTTTGTCCAACCTCTCGTTATATCTCATGCCCTCTAATCCAGGCAATATCCTGGTAAACCTCTTCCACATCCTCTCCAAAGCCCCGACATCCTTCCGAAAATGAGGGCACTCTAGGTGTGGTCTAACTAGTTTTATAAAGCTGCAAAACAACTTCCCGACTTTTGAACTCAATGCTTCAACTAATAAAGACAACCACGCCATTTGCCTTCTTAACCACCGGATCAATCTGTGCAGTCTCTTTCAGGGAGCGATGAACTTGGAGTCTGAGATCCCTCTGATCATCAACACTGTTCAGGGTTTTGCATTTAACAGGGTAGTGTCTTATACATTCGACCTACCGAGCTGCCGAGATGATCATCACTGATCAAATCTCAGTGAGATTTCTCAGATCCTGCTGAATTTGATGTCAAGTGCACGTACGGAGAAACACTGACTTGTAGTAGCATCACAAGCAAGAACATTCAGATAACACAGGGAACATAAATCATGTAATTCTCTGTCAGTAACAATATAGAAACATGTTTTACGTCCTCCTGCTAATTGGACCAGAACAACAGGAGCTGAGCGGCGGCTCATCTCAGACGGTTCGGTGTGAAGGTCTCACAACCCGGACCGACCCCGGCAGATTCTGTGAAGGAAGCGAGGCGAGGCCGCCAGTTCGGGAAGGTTCATCCCCTCCCCCTTCAGGTTTCACCGATCGCCTTGTGCTTCTCTCCGCCTCCCAGTACCTTTTATTCTCCAGTCCTGCCGAAGGGTTTCGGCCGGTAACGTTGACTGTACTCTTTTCCTAGCTGTTACCCGGCTGGCTGAGTTCCTCCAGCATTTTGTGCCCGTTGCTCGCATTTCCCGCATCAGCAGATTTACTCACTACCCACCGTCAGACCCCTCCGCTCGGGACCGGCTTCAGTACTCACCGAAGGGAAATTGCTGGTGTTGCCCCGCAGAGAATAATCCGTCCCGGCTCGCCGCCCCAGGAGGGAAGACCCCTCCCGATCCCGATCCCGATCCCGATCCCTCCGCCGACTCGCTTCCACAAAGGACGAAAAAACACAGAGCCAATCCCGGACTGAGCATGCGCGATGTGTATAACGCGTCATCGGGTGGTGGGCGGGGCCTCGGAAACAAACCAGCTGGTGCTGCCGATCCGCGGTAAAACGGGATCACGTGACTTTATGTCTCCCACGTGACCCTATCTCTGCTTCTCAGTCCTCACACGCTGCCCGACCCACTGCCACATTTCTCACATTATTTCTCTATATTATTTTCATATTTACACCAGATACGTATTTAGTTTTTCTCTCCATATTTCCCCGATCCCTTTCCCTCCACCCCCAGGTCACAGAGGTCTCAGAGTTAGAGTTTCGATTCCCATCCGGGTCAAACACACAATTCAGACCCACACAGGAAATGTGCAGGTTTCACTTAAATCAGTCTATGTTTATAAACACTAATTACTGTTCACATTCCTCTGGTCTCACTGGACAGGAACACTGAAACATCAAGTGAGAAACAGGTGGGCCATTCCGCCCCTCTAACCCTCAACAAGCTGGCGGCTGGTCTCCCGTCTCAGTCACATGTTTCTGCGCGATCCTCATTTCCTCGATCTCTTAGGTCTCCACACATCTGCCGGCCTCTGTTTTATGTGAGGACGATCACTGAGTCTTAAGCGCCCTCTGCGGTGGGGATTTACAGACATTTACCACCCTCAGAGTGGAGACATTTCCCCTCATCTCAGTCCCGGTCAGTCCACCACAATTTTAAGAGACTGGGATCCCTGGTTCAACCGGTAATGATGTTGTGCTTTTCAACGTGTTCACCTCTCAGTCTTCGATTTTCTAAAACAAATCATTCTTCATATGATTATCCACCACTCCAGGGGTCAGTCTGGTGAATCTTCATTGCACTCTCTATAACAAATACTGTCTGAACACTTTGCTAATCCTCTATGGAATTAATTTCCATCTTCTGCAGCCCCGTGTTGCCTCAACCACTCCATTTTGTTCTTTGGTCTGTATAACCCGTGCTAGTATGGGCAGAGGGATTTTACACCCTATTCCAGGCACAATCTCAACAAATCTCAAATAGTTGTCACTTTGCCCGGACCACTGGCCCCGCTTGCAGGGCAACAGTCTGCCAGAGTTTGCCCTCCATTGTGGTGAATCCCTTTGCTCGCCACCACCTTCTGCTGAGACATTTCCACAGATGAGCCCCTCCTGTCCCCACCGGGACAAACATCATGTCCGCCCCCTCTCACACCAGCTTCATCCTTTCAATTAAATACCCCTCTCGCTCCCTTCCCGGGGAACCGGCATCAAACTGACGGGCCGAGCGGTCTCCTCCTACCTCTCAGTGATACATCAGACTCCGGCCGCAGGAGACGCGTCACAAACGCCCCCAACTTCCCTCGGAAATGGAAATAAATCAGAAAGCGGCCATTTACTTTGGTATTTGTTCCGCCCTGACGGGAGATCGATGCTTGAGCAGGAAACGGTTTCAGCGGGGTAACGCCCTCTCGGCTTGTCCATCTTCGTTACTGGTTGTGACCAGTGATTGACATCGCTTCGCACCAATGGGAAAAGTGCAGCCCCTGAAGCTTTGGTTTTCCGCGGTGGGGGAGGGGTGGTCACGGGATGGGTAGCTCAGCCGTTAAACCGATAAAGCTCGAGCTCTCCAGCGCGTGGGTGACGTAAGACACCACGCACGCGAGGGCAAGTCCCGGGGTGGGGAACCCACGTGTGACGTAAGGCGCGTGGATTCGCCTGTGTGACGTCACCTGTGGGGGAAGTCTTGTAATTAAAAGCACCTTAATGGACGTTTCTGATGATTCCAGTGGGACAGCAACATTAATCACGGGTTTCATCACTGAATCCAGTGTTGTGAGATGTAAAGTCCCCTGTTATGTGTCCGGCTGTGCCGTGTTGTTGGTGGAGTGGGCAGCGTGGTGTTTGTCTCGATTCGGGTCAC
The DNA here is from genome assembly GCF_030144855.1 of Hypanus sabinus. NCBI lineage: Eukaryota > Metazoa > Chordata > Chondrichthyes > Myliobatiformes > Dasyatidae > Hypanus > Hypanus sabinus. The sequence continues at coordinate 54,470 of NW_026779567.1, forward strand.
AACACCAGAATTGCCAGCGGGGTCCACACACACTGTATTAGTCAACAGAAAACCTCTCGTCCCTGCAGTCTTTGTCCCCCGGTAAACTCAACATCCGGACACTGTGGACCATAGATACCCCTTCCTCCCAGAGTCAGGGAATCACTCAGACAGCTGATCGCTGAGAGGAATTATATTTATTGGTCATTAAAGTTCCCCCAGATTCGTTTGGACGGATTTGATGTGGAGTTCAGGGTGTCACAGTGAAAGGGCCGGACGGCCGAACTCTCTCCGTGCTCCAAACATCCTTCCAGGTGAGGCGACATTTTACCTGTGAATCTTCCGGGGTCGCCCGTTGTGTACACTGCTCCCGATGCGGCCGCCTCTACACTGGTTACACCAACGCCTCTGCAGTTGTGCAGGGTAGGATTGTTTTTTGTGGGGGGGGGGGTGGATCGATGTTATTGTTCCCTTTTGTGCGGGAAGGTTGGGGTTTGGGGGTTGATGATCGGGATGGCGTTCTTGTTGATGTGGGGGGTGGGGTGGGAGTTTGATTTTTCTCTCTGAAAGACTCATGCTCTTTCTTTGTTTTGTGGTTCTCTGGAGAAAAATAAACGCAAGATAGATTGTTTTGATACAAGTTTGATAATAAATTGAACTATCCGCTCCCAGCGGGACTTCCCGGTGTCCAAACATTTTCATTCCGATTCCCATTACCGTTCCCGTTCCGACGTGTTAACCCATCGCCTCCTCTTGTGCCAGTTTAAGGCCACCCTCAGCGTCCAGGATCTGCACCTTATATTCCGTATGGGTAGCCCTCCCCAAACCTGATGGCACGAATATCGATTTCTCCTTCCGGTGAACAAATCTCCCTCCCTCCCACTCCCTCTCTTCCTCTCTGACTTTTCACGTCCTCTCACGTGCTTAGCACGTCTGTCTGGGTCCACTGCTCCTATTCTCCACTCTCCTCTCCTAATGGATTCAATTTTCTTCTGCACTTGAGCTTTCCCATCTACCTGGCTTCACCTGTCACCATCCTGCCAGCCGTTTCCTCGATGTTATTGAGATATTTCCCTCATTCCATCTCAGTCCTGAAGGAGGGTTCAATTAGAAACGTCGACTATTGACTCTTTTCGATAGATGCTGCTGAGTTCCGCCTGCATTTTGTGTGATTTCCAGCATCTGCAGATTTTGCCGTGTTTGTGAATTACCTCTCAGTTGGAGGGGTTGGGTGGAAGAGTGGATATGGCCGGTGCAGAGAGATCAACCGCACAGAGCCTCGACGTTGATTTTTTTCTCTTCGTTCCTGAATCGGAACTTCCCATCTTTGAGCTGGAAAGATGTCTATGAGATTCCGATCTGCACCACAGTCGATGGGTGAAAAGGAAACTGACAGCATTACACAACGAGGAAGCTGACTGCAGAGAGAACCAATCCGTCAGGATTCCCCTCCCTGCTGACGGGTATTCTCTTTTTTCAGAACGCTTGGAACATGCGCCCGGAATTGTCCTGATCACCACAATAGAGTCAGGAAACCTTTCTCCTGCTCCACTCTGATTCCTCTTGAGACAGGCACACGCGCTCTACTTGCATAAGGCCCTCCATGGACTAGATGCTGTGTGTCGAGCGAGGAGCCAGTCGGTTATCCAGTCGTTACGTGGAACAGACAGGTTAATCATTTCATCCAGACTATCCTTCTCGTTCCGGACTGCGAACTCACGTAGGAACCCTGCATTCAGTCCACACTGGAAGGCAGTGATGAGCGATCTCTGATGCAAACCCCTCTCTCCTGCAGTCGTGCGGGGTTTAACTGCCCCCGTAAAATGTCGAACAGGCTGAGTGAAGGTCCATCTGGAAGATAGACCATGTAAGCCAGTTTTTGCCCACCGTCACAAAGTCAACCAGGCTGGGCATGGAATGTCAGCTGGCATTTGGGAATAAACATCCTGCAACAATCAGGATCAGCATCATATCCGCCTGGTTGTGAAATATATATATATATATATATATATATTGGCCCGAGTGCGGAGCAAGAGACACTGAAGCAGGTCGATAGTTCACACACTTTATTGCGAACAGAGTTAGAGAAAAGAATAAACGCTACGCCAAACAGGGCCATTAACTAAAATTATCAAAAGGAAAATGAAGCCTACAGTGTGGTTGAAAGGAATAACTTAATGTAAAATGAACAACAACACACACAAAATGCTGGTGGAACACAGCAGGCCAGGCAGCATCTATAAGGAGAAGCACTGTCGGCGGTTCGGGCCGAGAACCTTCGTCAGGACAGGACCCTTCATCCTTATAGACGCTGCCTGGCCTGCTGTGTTCCACCTGCATTTTTTGTGTGTTGTTGTTTGTATTTCCTGCATCTGCAGATTTCCTTGTGTTTACTAATATAAAATGAATATTGGGAGTCAGTTTCCTCAAACACTCCAATTTCTCAGGCAAGGCCGAAAGCAAGCAGGCAGCGATCACACTGAAATAATAATTAGTCAGGGGCTCTGTCACGACCACGGATTCAGCAGCGCAGCAGATACGGCAGTTGCGCTCGTGAGGATGCACGTGTCAGCTAATCATTATTTCATTGTGATAGCATTTAACTCAATTCTTTCTATCATAGTGCTCGACGCAGCCCCTGAGGCGGAACAGAACTGCATCCTGTGGAAGACCCGGATGAGCGGCGTGTCCAAGGTATCCTTAGCCACAATACACTGTATTAAATTGCAGGGAGATGGGAACCAGAATGCCAGATGTTGGGAAGACTGCAGACAGAGCAAAGAATCAAAAGTTGAGCATGGTGCGACTACTGACCCGAGCTGCATGTATTTCAGTACAGGAAGTAATGGAGGAAAGTTGTGTAACGAGCTGGAGATGAGGGAGCTGGTTGGGCAGACAGAGGCAACGTGTAGTGAGGAGAGGCTGTCGATAGGGCAAAATTGCAGTCAAAAAGATGCAACAGAAATGGTGGACAATATCGAAAAGCGTGCATACAGAAATGAAGATGTTACATTTGAATGGGGCAGTATACAGACTAAGGCAGATAAACTTGCAGTACAGTTGCCAATCGGAATGATGTTATTGGCGTCTCTGAGTAATCTAAAAGGGTGGATACAGGGCTGAACTGAATAGTGGCTGAAAAAAATAGCCTGGTGCTTAAAGTCCAAGGATACACGTTATATCAAAACAAAGCAGGAAGGCAGAGTGAGCGGGGTTGCTCTGTTGGTGAAAAATAAATCAAATTATCCGAAAGAGGAGGTATAGAGTTGGAAGACGCTGATTCTTTGCGAATAGAGGGGAGGAACTGCAAGGGTACAACGACAGTGATGGGAGTTGTATACAGACTCAAAAACAGTGGTAAGAATTTGGCTTCCAAACTTCAAAGGGGGATAAAAAATGCTTGCCCAAGGAGTGTCCCTTCTGGCACCTGGCTATCTTCCTCAGGAATTGGGCCTTAATCACCTCATTTTCTTCCCAATCATTCCCAGGTTCCGCTAACTGCAAACACGTGTTTTCTATCAGCACCTGCAGTGTCAAATACCTGTGACCACAAGGAGCTGCCAGTTTATTGGTCGACTCGTGTACGAGTAACCTCATTCCATGGTTCTTAGGACGATCAGTTCTAAGTCTAGCATCGTTTCTGAATACTCTACGAAAGCCACGACTCCGGTTAAATACTCTCCTGGCACCAATTCCGCGCTTGCTACGACCGTAACGCCTCCCGACATGGCCTCCGCGCCCGAGTTCAGCATTTGGGTTCGTTCCAGCACCACGTCCTTGCAACAGAACGAACTGGCTACGATGAACCCAGCGGACACGGATCCCGTACAACAGGCCCTGGCCAGCCAGGGCTAACTATTGTGCAACTACGACCAACTACTTCGGGAGATCACGGAAAACCTTGGGACGCTGACCACGAATGTACTGAAGGTCAGTGAACAAGCGAACCGGGTCTCCGCTTCTTTTTCTCCGTCCCCTCCAAGAATCCCGGTTACCCAAACTGCACCGCTCGGGATGGCTTCGCCCCCGGAATCAGCAAGACCATCCCCTCGAGAGCCGTATGTACCCGAGCCTGAACCATACACAGGGGACCTGGTTAGGGGCCGGGCCTTCCTGCTACAATGCTCCCTGGTTTTCGAGCCGCAGCCACGTACCTACACTTCAGATAAATCAAAGATTGCGTACATCATGGGGCTGCTATGAGGGGATGGCTTGGCTTGGGCAACCGACCAGAGGCTTGTTCCTCCTCCTATGTCGCTGAAATGAGCAAAGTCTTCGAACAGTCCATTCGCAGTAAGAACGCCGCCAAACGGCTGCTTACTGTTCATCAGGCTTCGCGAAGTGTGGCCAGGTATTCCACTGAGTTCCGGACCTTGGCCGCAGACTCTGGGTGGAATGACAAGGCCCTACGCGAGGTGTCCCGACAGGGCCTCTCGGACAAGATATCTCGGACGAAACTCTCGGATGAATTTGCCGCGAGGGACGACACGGACTGTCCAGACTCTCTGATCTCACTAGTCATTCAATTAGATCATCGACTTTGAGAACATCTGAGAGAGAAGACCCGTTACTCCGCTCCTTGGTCCATCCCACGGTCCACCTTACCTTCTTCAACCAGCTCTAACCACTCTCCCACTTCCGTTCCTCGCAGAGCTCTCGATCCTACTGTTCCGGTGAGTCTGACGACACTCCCTTCAGCCCCCTTAGACTCGGATGCAGATCCCAGCTACTGTGAATTCCCAACGACAGTCTCTGTCCCGATCTGCGTTGGTGGATTCCGGTGCCGAGGACAACCTGCTGGATGAGGACATGGCCTCCCAGGCTGGAGTACCTAGCGAGCTGCTAACTACACCCCTGAAGGTCGGGGCCTTGGATGGAAGACTGCTGGCTCGGGTGACCCACCGTACTCTTCCCCTGACCTTGATCCTATCCGGTAACCATCGAGAGGAGGTGCTATTCAGTCTCATTCGTTCACCTCAAGCTCCGGTAGTTCTAGGGTATCCATGGCTGACACAGATCTCACATCGACTAATCTACCGGGAGGATAGCCAAATGGAGCCAGACTGAGACGTACTGAGAGACTTTATTAATCAGTTTGTATTCTTTTACATCAATGATACCCTGATATTTTCTGGCACCCCCCAAGACCACGTTCACCATGTCCGTCAAGTCCTCCGGAGACTGTGGGAAAAGCAATTATTTGAGAAGGCGAAGAAATGTGAGTTCCACCTTCCTTTGGTCAGCTTCCTGGGTTGTTTCATTGACAGGGGGCAGGTGAGAGCAGACCCCGAGAAGATCTGGGCAGTGGACGAATGGTCGAGGTCCACGACCCGCAAACGCCGTCAACAATTCCTGGGCTTTGCAAATTTCTACCGCCGATTTATCAGAGACTGCAGTCGAGTGGCGCCACCCCCTTACGCGGCTCAGCTCGCCTACTACCCCCTTCCGTTGGGACTCTGAAACTGACTCGGCATTAACCAACCTGAAGAGGCGTTTCATCCTGGTCCGTCCGGACACAGCCCGACAATTCATTGTCGACGTGGATGCTTCTGACTCCGGGATACGCGCAGTCCTGTCCCAACGATCACGTTCGGGTGAAAAGCTTCTCCCCTGCGCCTTCTATTCTCGCCAACTGTCCCCCACTGAGTGGAATTACGATGTGGGGAATCGGGAGCTCCTGGCAGTCAAACTAGTACAAGAAGAATGGAGGCACTGGCTGAAGGGGGCAGAAGAAAAGTTTGTGGTATGGACTGATCATAAGAACTAGGGGGTATATTCAGACCGCCAAACGTTTGAACACCCGCCAAGCCTGTTGGGCATTATTTTTCCGACGGTTCAAGTTTTCCCTCACATACCACCCAGGGTCCAGGAACGGTAAGCCGGACGCGCTCTCCCGCCAATACAACTCCAAAGAGGACACTTCCAGCCCAGGGACTATCCTCCCACCATCCTGCATGGTTGCCACCCTCACTTGGGAGATCAAGTCGAAAGTAAAAGAAGCCCAATGGGATGACCCCGACCCCGGTAATGGACCCGGCGATCACCTGTATGGCCTCTGCTTCTTCAATGGGGGCACACGTCTCAGTTCGCCTGCCACCCCAGGAGTGATCGGACCCCAGCGCTCCTGAAAAAACACTTTCGGTGGCCATCCATGGAGGCGTATACCCCTTCCTATGTCTTGGCATGTTCTATCTCTGCCTGGCGAAAAGCCTCTGAACGGCCACCTACGGGTTTACTTCGTCCTCTACCTGTCCCTGGTCATCCCTGGTCACACATCGCCGTAGACTTGGTCACCGGTCTACCATCTTCACATGAGATCACCACCATACTCACCAGGGTAGATCGATTCTCCAAGGCACATGGTAGCCCTCAATAAACTCCCTTCCTCCTAAGAAACCGCAAATCTCAACCACCACGCCTTTCCGCCTCCACGGAATCCCCGCAGACATCGTCTCCGATTGAGGTCCTCAGTTCATCTCACGGTATGGAAAGCCTTGGGTACAACGGTCAGCTTGTCATCCAGCTTCCACTCCCAGACGAACAGGCAGATGGAACGGGTCAACCAGGACCTGGAGGAGACACTGTGTAATTACGATTGTGTAATTGCACAACCCGTGGACTGGAAGCGACCACCTCCCGTGGGTTGAGTACGTCCACAACTCTGTAGTAAGCTCAGGCATTTGAAGGTCTCCATTTGAGTGTTCCCTGTGGTACAATCCCCGCTGTCCCCCGCGCAGTTAGAGGATATTGCAGTACCATCGGTTCAGGACCATATCGATCGGTGCTTTAAAGTGTGGGAGGAGACACTCACGGCCCTACTCAGATCAGCAAGACGTAATAAGAAGACAACTGACCGTAACTGGACTTCGGTGCCCGAGTACCAACGAGGGCAGATGGTGTGGCTTTCATCCAGGGACATCCTGCTGAAGAACGAGCATAGGAAACTTGCCCCTTACTTCCTGGGACCATTCAAGGGCGAAAGTATGTCCGCCTAAAATTACCAAGATCCATGCGCATCCACCCAACTTTTCATGTTTCCCAGTTAACGGAGTTTCCGTCAGCCCCTTGTGTCCACCGGCTGAGACTCCCCCACCTGCCCGTATCGTCGATGACCATCTGGCATACACTGTCCGATGACAACTGGATGTGCGCCGTAGGGGCAGGGGTCTCCAATACCTGGTAGACTGGGAAGGGTATGGTCCAGAAGAACGTTCCTCCGCTCCTTCATCCTAGACCCATCCCTTTTCCAAGATTTCTATCGGGAACATCCAGGCAGGCCTGGAGGTTCGCCTGGCAGCTCCCGTTAAGGGAGGGGTACTGTCATGGTCCCTTCTGGCAATCGCCCACCTGGCTATTTTCCTCAAGAATTGGGCCTCAGTCACCTCGTTTAGTTCCCAATCATTCCCAGGTTCCACTAACTGCAAACAACTACTTTCCATCAGCAAATGCAGTTTAAAAACCCTGTGAGCACAACTAGGAGCTGCCAGTACGTTGGTCGACTCCGGTGTAAGTAACCTCACTTCATGGTTCTTAGGACTGCCAGTTCTAGGTGTAGCATCAGTCCTGGAATAACGACTACGTTAATAACGACTCCCGACTCTGCCTCCGCATCCGTGCTCTGCACTTGGGTTCATCCACCGCCACGCCCGTGTAACACTCTTGCCTCGCTTTCACTCTTTATATATCTGAACAACATTTGATACCTGATATTTTTGTCTAACTTACCTTAATTTTTCATCTTGTCTCTCCTGTGTGTTTTTTTTTAACTAGTTGTCTCCTGTTGGTCATGTAAAAGCCTTCCAATCCTCTAACTTCCCACTATTTTCTTGCTATAGTATATCAAAAACAGAAACAGCAGAAAATCTGTGGATGTTGGAAATCCAAGCAACACATATACAAAATACTGGAGGGAACTAGGAGGCCAGGCAGCATATAAGGGAAATAGTAAACAGTTGACGTTTCGGGCCGAGACCCGTCATCAGGATTGGGGAAAAATAAAGATGAGACGTCAGAGGAATACGTGTGGGGATGAAAGGGGTAGAATAAATGGCAAGTTATGTGTGAAACCGGGAGGGAGGAGTATTTTGTAAATATACACAAATTTAGAATTTGATGGCTGCAACACACTCAGCAAAAGTTGAGACAGAGTTAAAATAAGATTGAAAAGTGCACAGAATATTCAAGTAACACTGGTTTGTAAGATTCCACATTAAGCAGGCTAATTGGTAGCAAGTGAGGTACCATGACTGGGTATAAAAGTAGCATCCATCGGAGGCTCAGTCTTTGCAAGCAAGGATGGGTCGTGGCTCATCCCTTTGTGCCAAAATTCATGAGAGAATTGTTAGTCAGTTCAAAAGGAACATTTCCCAACACAAGATTACAGAGAATTTAGGTCTTTCAACATCTACATTACATAATATTGTGAAAAGATTCAGAGAATTCAGAGACATCTCAGTACGTAAAGGGCAAGGTCGGAAACCACTGTTGAATGCGAGTGATCTTCGAGCCCTCAGGCGGCACTGCCTGAGAAACCGTCTTGTTACTGTGACAATTATCGCCACCTGGGCTTGGGAGTACTTCGGTAAATATTTGTCACTTAACACAGTCCGTCGCTGCATCCAGAAATGCAACTTGAAACTTTATTACGCAAGGAGGAAGCCATATATCAACTCTATGCAGAAGCGCCGTCGAGTTCTCTGGGGCCGAGCTAATCTCAGGTGGACCGAATCTCAGACTATGGAACCATGTGCTGTGGTCAGATGAGTCCACATTTCAGCTAGTTTTCGGAAAAAAACAGGCATCGAGTTCTCCGTGCCAAAGATGAAAACGACCATCCTGATTGTTATCAGCGAAAGCTGCAAAAGCCAGCATCTGTGATGGTATGGGGGTGCATCAGTGTCCACGGCATGGGTGAATTGCATGTATGTGAAGGTACCATTGACTCTGAGGCGTATATTAGGATTTTAGAGAGACATATGTTGCCTCAAGGCGGCTTCTCTTCCCGGGACATCCATGCTTATTTCAGCAGGACAATGCCAGAACACATTCAGCATGGGCTACAACAGCGTGGCTTTGTAGACACAGAGTGCGTGTGCTTGACTGGCCTGCTGCCAGTCCACATCTATCTCCTATTGAAAATGTATGGCACATCATGAAGAGGAGAATCAAACAACGGAGACCACGGACTGCTGAGCAGCTGAAGTCATATATCAAGCAAGAATAGACAAAATTTCCCATTGCAAATCTACTACAATTAGTATCCTAAGTTCCAAAACGATTAAAAGGTGTTATTAAAAGGAAAGGTGCTGTAACACAATGGTAAACATGCCTCTGTCTTAACTTTTGTTGAGAGTGTTCCAGCCATCAAATTCTAAATTTATATCTATTTCCAAAATAAATTAAGTTGGTCAGTAAAACTATTGAAAATATTTTCTTTGTACTTTTGTCAGTTAAATAAACGTTTACGTGAATTAACATATCACAGATTTTTGTTTTTATTGCATTTTGGAAAATATCCCAACTTTTCTGGAAATGGGGTTTGTAGAAAAACCCTTTAACAAAATTTAGTTCAAGGCTTAAAAAGCTGCAAAATAGAGCTCAATTGTTAACAAGTATAACAGAGGCAATACGAACTTCCATCAATACCGACATTAACTGTTTTTTTAATAAAAATTTTGGTCCCATTTCAATCAGTAAAATTTACAAAGATAAATAAGAACTTCAGAAAACTTTAGAAAAGACTATTTGCTCTCAAACCCACTTAGATTAACACCACCTGGGACAGAAGGAGGAACAGAAATAACACACATGAAAAAAAAGCACACAAGAGTCAGATAAAACTAAGTATATATTTTCATCAAAAATGAACAGGATACAGTACTCCATGTGTGTATATGCAATTGTGATAAGCAATACAGCACAGAAAACTTCAATGCGATGCCCACTGAGAGAAAATGAATCATCGCTGTGGAATGAAACATTAACCACTGGAATGAAAATGACTCTCCATGGGAGACATCCCAATGATCTGATCAGATGAGATGGTGACAAGGAAGCATGGAACACATGACTGAGAGTTGGAGACCTCTTCCCAGAAAGAGAGGGGTTCCTTGCTGAAATACAGGACAAGGTGGTTAACAAAAGAAAGAAAAAAAATCAAAAATACTTTAAATACAACAAACAAGGCAGTAAGTACAGTAAATACCAAGGGAAACCACACCAATCCAACACTTTCCAGGATCCTGCAGCAGTTTAACTCAATCTGATTACTTACAAAGCTACAAACAAGTGGCAAAAATCATTCACCAAAATCTTGCTTTAAAATACCAACTCATGAATACCCTCCATCACTTCATAAAGGCACCATAAATTCCAGCCTGATGCAGTTTTAGAGCCAAGATATTACAAATTATTTGATAATCAATACATTATTTCAGATAGGACAATCCATAATAAACATCTGGATATAATATTACAAGATAAACAAGCAGGAACAACTCCTTCAATAGATAAAACCATTCCCAACACACACGTTCGACCAGTACAGCATCTCACCACAGGTATTGCTTGTGCCATCAGTCAGAAAAACAAAAGATTTTTTCTGTCAATTACCTTCCAAATATTTCCACTGTGTCATTTGTAGCCACGTCCCGCTGCTGATTCCCTTCTCATCATGCGTTCTTACACCGACCATCCTCCAGTACACCAAACTCTGCCCTGTGCGGACCCGCCTCCAGATTCTGACCCTGCTCAGTTGAACATCCAATTAATGGTTTTCCATTCTGATTTCAGTCTTTAGAGGACAGTGGTGTTTTATAACGATCCTGTAGAAGCAGGGAAAATGATCCATAATGTGGAATAAGCCCGGAATAAGGAGGTTAACTACCAATGTCATTCTCTGTCAGCGCAGAGATTTGAGGGGTGAGGAACATGTCAAGCAGAACTGCAGTCAGCTCAACTTCTTCAGTCTGCAGAAAATTCAAAGGAAACCTCTTCACCCACAGAGTGGTGACTGTTTGGAACCCATCACAACAGGGAGAGCGAGTGATGAACAACAGGGGAGGATTTAAAAGGACTGCCCTGGAGCAGTATCACTGGCAGGGTCCAACAGGCCTGAGTTGACTCTCTACTGTACACATGGTGTGTTATAAATTGATTAAGTACCGGAGACAGAGTTTAAAATAGAGTTGATTCATTTGTCTCAGATGCAGAATATTAAACCCCAGTCCCGTTAAAGGTGAAGGTGCAGCGGAAGAAATTCCCCCCACGTCCAGTGACCAAGGTGCAGAACTGTACGTAGTGAGCAGCAGCAATAATTGCAGAGTTCAGCACCGACAGTCACTCTCGAAATTGCATTCAGCAATGGTGAGGGACAAATATCCAACATGCAGCTTATTCAAACTTTCTACCCAGTGTGAACCCTGTAGTGTGCCGCAAGGTTAGATTACAGAGTGAATCCCTTCCCACATTCGCAGCAGGTGAACGGCCTCTCCCCAGTGTGAACTCAATGATGCACATTTGGTAGAGATTGCTGAGAGGATCTTTTCCCAAAGCCTGATTGGTCTCTACCCAGTGTGAACTCGTTGCTGTCTCAGTAGATAAGCTGACTGAATGAATCACTTCCCAAACTCACAGCAGGGGAACGGCCTCTACCCAGTGTGAACTCGTTGGTGACTCTGTAGGGTTGATGACTGAGTGAAAGTCTTCCCACAGACTGAGCAGGTGAACAGCCTCCCCCTTGCTTGAACTGACTGGTGTCTCCGTAGGTGAAATAATAAAGTGAATCCTTTCCCACAGCCTGAGCACGTGAATGGTCTCTCACAGTGTGAACTAGCTGGTGTATCAGTATATCAGATGACCGAGCGAATCCCCTCCCACATTCACAGCAGGTGAACGGTCTCTCCCTAGTGTGAACTCGCTGGTGTGCCGGCAGATCACATGACCGAGTGAATCCCTTCCCACAGTCTAAACTCCAGTGTGAACTGACTCGTGTGCCAATCGGGAGGATGACTGAGTGAATCCCTTCCCACAGTCTGAGCAGGTGAATGTTAACTGTGTAAAATAACGGGCGTGCCAGTCAGCCAGATGATAGAGTGAATCCCTCCCCACAGTCTGAGCAGGAAGGATGATTGAGAGAATCCCTTGCTCCACTTCTTAAATATCTGGACAGAGACAGCAAAACTGGCGTGTTTTGTTTGAATTTCCAGAGACAATTTCCTTGTCATTTTTAACCTGTAAAAATATTTACAAAATCCATCAGTGGGTGAAGGACAACATTTCAGATGAGATCGCATTAGTTGCCAATGTGTGATCTGACATCAGACTGTTACAGTGAGGTCCAACCCAAGTTGCAGAGAGAAGTCATCTTGTTGGTGTCTGGAATGACCATCAAATTATCTGAGTCTCTATAAGAACGGGGCATTTCTGCCATCTCCAATCTGTGAACTGGCTCAGTTTGACTCTCTCCATTGGTGTTATTCCCTGTTCCCACTGAGCTGCATGGGTGCCTGGCCCCACAAGAACTGAAACACTCTCACACAAATACCCTTTGTTGACGTGCAGCTGGGATTTTTTTTTTTATGTACTGTTAACTGAAAGTGCCACAATTTTAATGCCATGTAAATATCTCCTACTCTGATGTATGGTTGGTCTGCACAGCTGTTAAAAGGAATTATGGTGAATATTGGTATTATTTAAGATTCATGTCACAGTCATAGAAAGATTCAGACACATTGGCACATCTAGTTGGTGCCAAGCTATTTACGCTTTCAAGTCCCAGACCCCTACCATCCAGGTACCTATACCAACCTCTATCACGTGGTCATTGTGCTCGCATGCATCACTTGTGCTGGCTGCTCATTCCACACCTGGATGGCCATCTCTGTGAACATGTTTTCCCTCTTGATCCACATAACGTTTCACCTTTCACCCTTAATCCATGGCCTCTGGTTGTGGTCCCACCCCATCTCAGTAGAAAATCCCAGCTAACATTTACCCCATCTATGTTCCTCAAAACTGTGGTACACCTCCATCAGACCGCTACACACTCTTCTACTTTCCAAGAAATAAAGTCCAATCCAGTTCAATGTTTCCTTATAACCCAAGTCCTCCAGACCTGACAATATCCCTGTGAATTTTCCCTGAACTCTTGGAACCTCTTTTACATGATTCCTCTAGGTTGGTGACCAAAACTACACACAATACAAATTGGGCCTCACAGATGTCTTGAACAACGTCAGAATAACATTGTCTATTGTTGACAGTACTTGAGTTTATGAAGGCCAATGGGCCAAAATCTTTCTCTCTATACCTTTTGAACTGTGACACCACTTTCAGTGAAATATAGACCTGTATTCCCCGATTCCTTTCCTCTACAACACTCCTCAGTGCCCGACCTGTCACTGTGTAAGACCTACCCTGGTAGGTCCTACCAAACTGTAACACCTCACACTTGTCTGCATTAAATTCCAATTTCCATTTCTCAAGCCATCTTTCCAGCTGGTGCAGTTCGCACTGCAAGCCATGATAGCCTGCTCACAGTCCGCTAAACTCCCAGACTTGGTGTGATCCACATATTTGCTGATTCATCTAACCACACTATCATCCAGATTACTGATATAGATGTCAAACAACAACAGATCCCACACTAATCCCTATGGCACACAACTAGTCACAGGCCTCCAGTCATCTGCTACCTCACTCTGGTTTCTCCCAAAGACAGTGTCTCATCCAATTTACTATCTCATCTTGAACGCTGTATGCCTGAAACTTCTTGACCAACCTCCAACAATAAGGTCGAAATATTCGGAATGATGCTACATTAATTTGAAGCAACTTCAAAAAATGTTTCAAACTTTCTTTACTAACTTTCCTTTGGAAATTGGATGGTTTAAGCACCAGTGTGCAAAATAACTGAAACGTTCAGAGGTCTGCGCTGAATTTTTATACGCGAAAATGAGAAAGTCAGATCGAATTCCTTACCACAGCTTGACGGAATCCCGAGTAGGTACAGTTGCAGAAATTAAAAGAAGCTTATCAAGCAGCTCAGATATAGGCAGGTGACTACCGGGGAGCGGAGGAGGAGACGAGGACATGCGACAAGGGGAGATATTTTTCATTTGGATTATGAAATTTGTAAATGGACAGATGGTGCACGAGCGGGGCTTCCTTCTATGTCAAGCGTGTCAGAACTTCGTTGGCAATCACCGCCGCTGATAAAGGTATCCTTGCTTTGAAATCAGACGAAAGCCTAATGGAAGGAGATTTATTTTGATTTCTCCAAAGCGACCTCGGTGATCAGCAGACACTGCCTCTTCCCAATCGCTGCTCCTCTTCCAGTGCCTAGTACCGTGCCCCTTCACCCTGCATGTACATGTAATATAACAGCGACAACGGCTATACATATTTTAAAGCTCCAGAACTGAATTGTCTGCAGTGTTTTATTGTTCTTAATTCTCAGATTATCTCTGCACTAAGAACCACGGAGCGCAGAGATAGTAATTAATTCATCCTTATTACTGTCGCCTAGTGAATTTATCGGCGATTGTGATCCTGTCCCGGGGAAAGTGCGGCCTCTCCACCTGCACCACTCTCTACCTGGTGGCCATGGCAACCACTGATCTATTGACCATTATTTGTGGAGTCGTATTGTGGCGGATTAGTTATTATTACTTCCCAGGGACGTTCCTGGACATCACCCCAGTGTGCAGTGTGATCTCTGCGCTGGGACTGGCAGCCACGGATTGTTCTGTCTGGTTCACCGTCACTTTTACGTTTGACCGGTTTGTCACCATCTGTTCTCAGAAGTGGAAAGCAAAATATCGTACCGGGAAAACTGCTGTTGTGGTTCTGTCAATAACCGGTGTTCTACTCTGTTTTAAAAATGTCCCCATATTTTTTTTTATGTATCATCCTTTGAGAGGGATTGACAACATACCCAGGGATTGTCTCACAAAAGCCGTTTACTATACGGATCCTGGGTGGGTGGGATATGAGTGGCTTACTTGCGCTCTAACGCCATTGCTCCCGTTCGTGTTAATATTACTGCTCAATGCTTTGACAGTCAGACACATTTTAGAAACTAGTCGCGTCCGTAAGGGGCTGAAGGGACAGAGGAAGGCGAAAAACAGCAGTGACCCAGAGACAGAGAGCAGGAGGAGGTCTGTGATCCTGCTTGTCACCATCTCTGGGAGCTTCATCATCCTGTGGTCGCTAGTATTTGCTGACATTGTTTATTACAGAAATGCCGGACTGGACAAAATTACTTACAACGATTCTGAATACGTATTTGAACATTGTGGCGACATGCTGTTGATATTAAGTTGTTGCACAAACACTTTTATTTATGGGGTAACTCAGCCCAAGTTCAGAGAGCAGTTCATCCGCGCAGCGAAGCATCCGATCATATTAATTATTCAAATAATTAATAAACACAATATCTAGTGCTTGTTAGACGCTGTCGCAGTGTTTTTCATCCTGGCACTACGGAACTGGCTGCCTTCAGAGAACGTGGCAGCAGCGGTAATAAAACAGGTTTATAGACGAGACAGTTGCAACAGGGGAACAGACCGTTCATCACCCGCAGCCTTCCAGGAAATCTACCTCCTGCCAATTATCAAACTCATCCTGCCTTTTATTTCTACGCTTTCATCAGCTGATCTCTCTCGTCACAGCGTTCAACAATGAATTCCGAACCTCAGAGTAAACGCTCACCAGTCAAGTGACTGACAACGCCGTCGCTTCTGGTGAACGGAGAAGAAATGGAAGACCTCGTGGAAATACTGCGCGGACTGCTAGAGCGGTCGGAATTAACAGTGAGCTCGCCGGAGATCACATCTGACCTGGTCCATCTCCGAGACCGTTGGCAGGACCGCAAAAAGATTCAGCTGATAGCATCCAACATCTACACGTCTCTCAACAGGCTATGTGCAGCGAACAACCACGTGTTCAGAGACCTTAACTTTAACGGTGAGTGTACTTGTTTCAAATGAGTTGGTATCAGTTTTGTGAGATGTGTACCAGCACAGGGAATGTCTCAATGATTTTCAATTGTCTTCTGTGGAAAGTCAATTTCTAAAGGTGGCTTTTATGACATTGCGAGGAAGGAGTCTATCTTCCTCATTTCCCTGTGTACGGAGATGTTGACTTTAATTGTACGTGTACCTGTTTCTCTAAGTTGGTATCAACACTAACACGAAAAATTTGCAGATCCAGGAAATGCAAAGCAACACACACAAACTGCTGGAGAAACTCAGCAGGCCAGACAGCATTTCTGGAAAATGAGTCTCAGCACGAAACGCCATCTGTTTATTTTTTTCAATGGAAGTTGTTTGGCCCGCTAGGCCCCTCCAGCGTTATTTGTGTGTTGTGTTATGTTGGTATCAAGTTAGTCGGAAGTTCAGATGCACAGAGAGTGCGTCGACAACGTTCAATCAACGTCTGCATGAAGTCTATTTTAAAGGTGTTTTGCATGACTTCCTGTTTGTCATGACGGTTTTTTTTTCATGAAGTAGCAAAGAAACATAATGAACGCAACATTGCAGAAGCTGCCGAAAGACATTCTATGAAGGTTCTGGGAGAAGGCCCGATAATTAATTCAGACTGTCGAATGACATGCCACTAAACCACAGGATATAAAATCGGGCTATTCGTTCCATCGAGCTCTTCTGCCGTTATTTTGATTCCCAACACTTATTTCCTTCCTTACCCAAGGAACTATTAACCCCCTCACCAATAAAGAACCTCTTAACTATCTTCTTATCTACACCCAATGACTTGTCCTCCAGCCAATCTCAGTCATCGAATTCGAGTAATCGGGAAATGAATGCCACTATTGAATTTATCTCTTTTACTACCGAATTGATCTGCATGCTGGCATTCAGTATATCCATTACACGGACTCATGTTCATTTAAATCTCTTATTTCTTATTTTAGAAACTTTTCTGCGCAGTAATCCTTCCTTCCAAAGCCCTTCCCACACCCCTATATACCCGACCACTGTCCAACTGACCGCCTGCCACCGACGCCGCTTGTTTCTGCAAGTAAATTCTGCTCATGCGAATCCCATCGGTTCCCTCCCCGCTATAAAGCTCATCTGGCAGTGGTTCCCTGAACTCCCGATGTAACGACGAAACGTTAGCTATCTGCCTGAATCATCTCAGTCCCACAATGTTTAGCTATCAGTCCTGCTCTTCTTTCAACCGGATATCTGTAATGGCTCTAAATGTGTCTGCCTTATCTGTATCCACCCTGCTGTGAAATAAATACGCTTCTGGCCCGTGGGACCACCGTGCTCATAAGCGCGTGGCCCCACATCGAATTCATTTTGCCATTCCTCGTCCGCGTCTCTACTTTCCTCTCAATTCTCCTTGCTGAATTGTAGCATTGGTTTCCCTGCACACCACACACTCCCCACCCCCGCATGCCACAGACACACAATTGGAATTGAGTGCGGCAAGAGTCCCAATAATAGACTCAGGCAGCAAGACTGGAGCCCTGGGATTGATGGAAACTTGACCTACTGAATCTGGAATTATCTTGCCCAGAGAATAAGGGACTAACGCTAAATGCGATCTGTTCTGTAACCGTGCTCTTCCTGATTTTTGTAAACGACTTGAAAGAGGAACTGTATATGTGTGTCGGTAAATTGCAGGTTTGGATGCCAGGTGACGTAGCAGTGACAGCGGCACTATTCCAGCTCGGGACGCTGGAGTTCAGTTACGGTTTCATCTGTACAGAGTTCGTTCATCCTCCTCCTGACACCTGCGGGTTTCTCCCAAGTCCGACCACGGGGGATTAATCGTTTATTATAAATTGTAATCTCATTGGGCTAAGGTTAAATTGACGAAGGGCGCCGCCGCTCCTTGTCACTGCTGCATCTCTAAATAAGTAAATTACACGAAAGGGGTGTTTTTGTGTGGATAGTGTAGAGTCTGTTCATAGATTACAATCGGATATCGACACGGTGCAGAGGAGGTATGAATAGCGGCAGATGGATTTTCCACCCGGAAAAGAGTGAGGTGATCCACAATAAAAAATCTAACTACATTACAGAGTATAAATGGAACATTTCATCGCAATGTGGAGGAACAAGGGTCTTGTGCTGTGCCAACCCGAGATCCCTCAAAATTACCATGCAATCAACTGAATGTTCAAGACGTTTTATAGGCTGAGCAGTAGGAAGACCGGGGCTTTGACCTCGGATTACCTCCGACGTCACAAGATTGCCAAAGTAAGAGATAGTGAGTTACCACAGTTAAATATGTGGCTAACTATCTGAAGCAATAGAGAGGGTATCAGGCACACAGATCACGGTTCTTTCTACCAGGATAGATGGAGGATGAGTGAAAACTGTACTGAAGGGGAGATAATTCTCTCACAGGGATGTTTGCGGGAGTTGCGTTGCAAGAAGCTTAATATGTGGCATGCCGGGAGAAGGGAGTGTGTGGTGTGCAGGGAGACCAATGCTACATTTCAGCAAATGTCGTTGAGCGGAAAATAGAGACGTGGACGCGAAATGCCAAAATGAAGTCGAAGTGGGGCCGTGCGTTTATGACCACGGTGGTCCCGCAGGCCAGAAGTGTGTTTATTTCACAGCAGTGTGGATAACAGTTAAGGCAGACACATTTAGAGCCATTACAGATATCCGGTGCTAAGAAGGGCAGGACTGGTAGCTAAACATTGCGAGATTGAGATGATTCGGACAGTTCACACTGAGGTATAGCAGTTTGGGCAGCTCCCCTGCTGATCGGGCAGTACGACACAGGGGCGAGGTCATCCCAGGCTCAAACAGAATGCCTAGGTGAGTAGAGCTCAAAAATAAGAAAGATGAAGTCGCTATTATGGGATTATACTAGTAGCCCTCCCAATATCCTTTAAGAGAGAGGAACCGATTAGTCAGCAGATTATGGGCTGATTTAAGAATAATTTAGTACGTGAATAATCTTCGGTGAATGAATAGGAATCCCCGTCTACTGAGGCCTGGATGGGGCTTTATGAGTTCGATGTTTTCAGGAAGTTTTCCGGAAACAGCATGTAAATGAACCACAACGGAGGGAGAGACACGATCTGGTATCGGGAAAAAAAAAGATTAGCGACTTGATTGGACTTTCGTTGGGAATTCTGGAGATATTCAAAGGTTTTTTGATAAGGAATAGATAGACATGGAGTGGAACAAATGAAAATTTGGAGAAGACTAATTACAGAAGAAATAGTTTGGAATCGCAGAGAGTACTCTGGGTGCCGGTGTTATGTCAGACATGTGAGAGACACTTACCGTCAAGCCGCTCAGACTTCAGTACTTGCCCGTTGCTTTGAAGAAATTGGAGAATGATGGGTCATTCAGGAACTTAGGATGATATGGTATTCAGGTCAACAATTAAGCCGAGCCATATCCAAGTTTTGGAAGCTGACACTGTATAGGTTTTTGTAGGAACATTTTGGAACCCAGAAAGAAGTCACACTGTGAATCAGGAGACTGAGCAGTCAGCAGGAGATGTCACAGAGAGTCGTGAGTACGTGGAATGCACTGCCGGCAGCGGTGGTGAAAGCGGATACAATCCGGCTTTTTAAGAACCTATTCAGTAGTTCATCGAGTTTGGGAAACTAGATGGTTGTGCGCTAGGGAAATTCTACGCAGGCTGTAGATCAGGTTACATGGTTGGCACTACATTGTAGGCGGAAAGTATCTATGTTCTATGATCACCGTGAAGAGGATTAACTTGTCCCAAAGCACCGTATGTTTCCAGTGAAAACAACAGTTTACTGGGAGAACACAGGACAAAGCAAGAACAAAATTGGAGTCTATGCCTGCTGACAGGGTTAACATGTGATGTAAAAAAAATATTCATTTGCACTCGTTGATGTTCACTAAGGAGAATGACATGGAAGAAAGCGAGATCAGGGATGTGATGTGGTGATATTTTCAGACGGACAGATTCTGTGGAGGAGATGGTGCTGTGCATTAAGATGTGCAAATCCTGTGGGGGATTCAGTCCACTAGGGACTCAGGCCACATCCAGGCAAGCATGCTGCATAAATGTTCATCATGGTCTGCACACAGACAGTGCGCAGAAGGGATTTGTCCCTGTGCTGTACTGTTCACAGTTTATTGCTCAATGAATTGCAGCCCAGTGGGCAAAGGAACAATGGTACCTGTGACAGTGGTTTCGACTGGGACACAGTGGCTGCAGGGTTGGGTGAACAAACAATCAGAGTGCTCAAAGAACTGTGCACGTTCTTCAGGAAAATAAACCTGTCATGCCGTCCGAAGAAAGTGGGGAACTGGACGGTAGGAATGTTGTAGCAGGAGCTAGTATGGATGATCTACCCCCCCACCCCGCAGTGTTCACGTGGCTACCAATGATATCAACACTTAGTCCGATCTCCAGGAGAATTGTAAACTATCTGTGCCTGCAAGATCAGTTTATTAAATAAGGGCACACCTCTGTAAATTTTCTTACACTGTATTCGAAGCTTACCCAGCGGCCAGAGGATGCCCTGGTCAGTAAGGACACGGACCAGTACAAGACTCCAATACAAGAGGAGAATTTTTTCAAAGCGTAACACTGAATACCAATATCTGGACAATCCCTGTTTTGCACTGCAACTAGGATTAAAAAAAGAAACACCATCAGTATTGTGTTTAAATGGCACAAGCCTTTGCAACATCATGCACGATGTGGTAAGAACCCAGACATCTAAAAGAGCTGGCACCAGACTAAAGACAGACATCTCTGCAATAGTCGGCAAAATTCTGTAAGGCCATTGGTCTTCACAACAGTTTGCCCCGCACTGTGAAGTACACACGTTTACAGCAAATGACAACGTTCTGTAAGGATAGAGATCTTTACGGCAGCGGCATCGTAATATAAGAGTAGAGAACTTACTACAACCAGCACCATGCCCCTAGGGCAAGAGACCACGGCAACAGCTGGCACTGGACGGTAAGGTGAGAGATCGTTGCAACGGTTGGCAGCATGTTCTGAGGAGACGGACCTTTACAACATGTAGACGGAAAATGACCTGCACGGCCGCGGATAAGGAGGATGTACAGAGGATATTTCTAGTGGTGGGTGTGTCCAGAACTAAACGGGACAACCTCAGAATCGAGGGGCTAACATTTACAAAGGACGTAAGGAGGACATTTTTTATTGAGACAGTACTAAATGTGTGGAATACTCCGTCACAGATAGGTGCATAGCCCAAGTCTGTAGGTAAATTTAAAGCAATAAGCCGGCAGTTTACTGACTCGTCAGGGCATCAAATTTCATGGAGAGAAGCCAGGAGTTTGGAAGGAGCGAGGTTTGGAATCAACCATGATGGAATGGATGAGCGGACTCGATGGGCTAAATCGATATGGCCTGTTCCTATGTTTCAAAAACTTCTTCAAAGGAAAATGTAATGATTGAGTATTTCATATAATATACATACTGAAATCCTTTTTCTTCGCAAACATTCACGAAAAATGGAAGCCCCAAAGAATAAGACATTTAAATGTTAGATTCCCAAAGTCTCCACGTGTAATCGGCAGCAAACAACGACCACCCTCCTCCACACCAGTAAAACATTCACCGAGCACTCAATCGTGAGCAAAGCGACAGCAAAGACACAGACTTGCAGTACACCAACGATGCTCGTTCACCCGGTATTCAACGTATCAGTTTCTCTCTCTCCCCCAAGAAAGGAGAAGGGTGTCTCCGTTCCGCAGTGAGAGGGGGGATATAACTTTTACGAGACAAAAGTCAGTTGCGTCGTTTGTTGGTTTGTTTTTTTTTTCCCACGAGCTCTGCGCCCAAAGAACTCGGGTCTCTCTGGGCACACAGACTTGTAACTTCTATCTCCCACTGCAAAACAGTCTCCAGCCTGGACACCGACCTCCGATTCCCCGTCTCCAGTGCCACTAAATCCCGAACCTCACAGATGTATCCCCTGAAGACAGCTTGCAATATTGTCCCTGATTAAAAGTCCCGCTCCTCGTTCTTTTACCTTGACCTCTGTGTTTTCTAAACATAGAAAAACCTGTTACAGTCATCATACATTCTAGCCCTCCTCTCAACCTGGGTTCTGTAATGTAATCGCTTTAAATTGCATATTTAAAACAAATTTGCATCCCAATTGAACTTTGCCCTCTGAGAATTTCCCTTACATCTATCTTTCTTCATTTTTTTTTTGATCTGTTGCTCTGGTTCGTAGCCCACGGGAAAATTAGTTTAAACCCTCCCTCAATAAGTACTATCTAAGCTTCCGGCCAGGATATTAGTTCCCCTCCCGTTCAGATGCAACCCGTCCCTCTTGCACGAATCACTCATTCCCCGAAGAGAAAGTGCTCCAATGACCCAAGGATTTGAAACCCTGCAGCCGGCACCATCATCTCCTCAGCCACCCATCCATACCACCCCTACTTGCGCTAGATCTTGCTAGCGGAAGTAATCCGGAGATAAGTTCCTTGGTGGTCCTTCTCTTCAGTCACTTTCCTAACTCTATATACTCACTGCGTGAAGCTCTTCCTCATTTTGCCTGTATACCACTCATGCCAACTGTTCAGCCTTCATCTTGAAAATACCCTTGAGCTACTCCAATGCACTTATAGACAATAGACAATAGTTGCAGAAGTAGACCATTCGGCCCTTCGAGCCTGCACCGCAATTTTGAGATCATGGCTGATCATCTGCTATAAAGACCCGGTTCCTGCCTTGTCCACATATCCCTTGATTCCCTTATCCAATGGATACCTATCCAGCTCCTTCTTGAAAGCATGCAGAGAATTGGCCTCCACTGCCTTCCGAGGCAGTGCATTCCAGATCCCCACAAGTCTCTGGGAGAAGAAGTTTTTCATTAACTCTGTCCTAAATGACCTGCCCCTTATTTTCAAACCATGCCCTCTCCCAGACTCTCCCAGTATCTGTAACATATTTCCTACCTCTATCTTGTCCAGTCCCTTAATAATCTCAAATGTTGCAATCAGATCCCCTCTCAATCTTCTTAATTCCAGCGTGTACAAGCCCAGTCTCTCTAACCTTACTGCGTAAGACTGTCCTGATATCCCAGGAATTAGCCTTTTGAATCTACGTTGCACTTCCTCTACACCAGGATGTCCTTCCTTAACCCTGAAAAACAAAACTGTACACAATACTCCAAGTGTGGTCTCACCAGGGCCCTGTACAAATGCAACAGGATTTCCTTGCTCTTGTACTCAATTCCCTTTTTAATAAAGGCCAACATTCCATCAGCCTTCTGCACAGCCTGCTGCATTTTCTCATTCACCTTCAGTGACTGATGAACAAGGACTCCTGGATCTCTTTGTATTTCTCCATTACCTAACTTTACACCGTTCAGATAATAATCTGCCTTCCTGTTCTGACACCCAAAGTGGATAATCTCACACGTATTCACACTTGTGCCCTGATGGTCCCTGATAGGTGACAGAAGAAGGAAAGTGGCGATGGGTGATAGGGAAATTACCGTGTTCAGCGTCAGAGCCATATCCGTGGCAGTTATGTCCTTCTGAGACTGAGACCCTCTTCATGGTCAGAATCGAACCTTTTCTCTTGGATGCGGAGCAGCAAGAGCCGGTGCCAGATTGCAGGAACAACTTTCTCCAATTCCGGGACCGGGTGAATTGCTCCACTGTGGCTGAATGGGACTGGTGTACTGGGAATGCGATTCATTCACAGTGGGTTGTTCTGACATTCCGCCACCTGTGTGGAAAGGAGCTCTCCGTAGAACGAAAACTATTCCTCATATCTAATCAATCCTGTAGGAACAGTAGCTTCGTTATCGAGAGTCCTGTGAGATTATGTTACATTGGAAAGAGATGTTCAGATCTCCCACTCACTATGTACAACTTACAACAACTCGCTGCTTTTCTGATCGCAGGGTCCTTTTGCCTACCGTCACGGGAGCTCGCAGCTTTTGCCTACTCGCCAAGCACTATGACAGAATTCAGCCATCTTGCAAACACCATCTATATAGGGCAATGTAGAGGGGCTGAATTACATTCCCCCCAAACGGTAATCTTTCAGAGTTAGTATTCTGATATGATATGAATTTTAATATTTGAGTATTATTCGCCAAGTGATAACTTGTTTTTTCTTGGAGAGGTGGAGTGTATAGTCGATGTTTGAAATTTTAAAAAGTCATGAAGATCACAGATAGAAGAAAAACGGGAAACTTTTTCCATTGAATCGGGAGGATATATGACAATGAAAAAGTGAGGCAATGCAGGCAAAATTTCTACGTTAGGCCAGGAGATCCATATCAAATTGTGGAATATGAAGAAAGAAGGTGGACTGGAGGGATCCCGGAAAGCACGTGGACAGATCTCTGAAGATAGGAGCCTAGTTCGGTAGGAAACTCAGCAGACGAATGGAGATCTGGTTCTGTTGACTGACGGTACTGAATGCCAGAGAGGTAGCTCTGCAGGCTGTATAGAAACATTTGCCTGCATAATCTGCATAAAGTGTTGTGCACAGTCCTGTCCATTACGCCAAAGGGACATACAGACATAGAAACATTAAACTTAGGAGGATGTGATGTGCAAGCGCACTTCTACTTTCAATGTCAGGCATGAATTCACAAGAATCCAAACTCGATATCCCGATTTACCTTCTGAAAACGTTTAACACTTTATTTGTGAAATATCTGCTGACAGCTGTCTGAAAATACTCAAATCAACTCTCTTTTCTCTATTTTGTGGGGGGAAATCAAAGATATAGAAGTGAATATGACATCACCCTGAAAACACGTATTACGGAGCTTAATTACAATATTTCTTGCACTATTATAGGATTAGTATTTTATGATGTGCTGTTGGCTTCACAATCTACCTAACTATGAAGTTGCACCTTCTCATCTACCTTTCTCTACAGCGGTTATACTTCACTTTGCATTCCGTTATTGTTTCAACTACTACGACCACAGTTACATAATTGAATAGTGTAGAACTGTTGAGAAACTTTTTTTTCTTTCCCAGGGCGGAAATGCCTGAAACAGAAGGCATAGCTTGATGGTGCTTGGAAGGAGGTACAGATGAGATGTTAGTTGTTTTTTTTTTATGCAAAAAGCGGCGATTGCGGGGAATGGGCTGCCAGCGGCGGTGGTGGAGGCAGAAACGATAGGGTCTTTTAAGAGTTTCCTGGATAGGTACATGGAACTTAGAAAATTAGAGAGCTATGGGAAAGCCGAGGCAATTTCTAACTTAAGGATATGTTCGGCACAGCTTTGAGGGCCGATTTGCCTGTATTGTGCTGTAGGTTTTCTGTGTTTCTATGTTTGTCGTTTCATGGTTATGAACACTGTGAAATGTATCCTATTATGTCTACATCGGACACTGTTACATACACGGCACTGCGGCACCGTGCTCACTGCTGGACGGAGAATTCATCTGTGAAGGATTCTATGGGATGAGTCATGTCCGTCTGTGCGGCTGGGTCAGACTGCGCTGTCTCTGTTGGAATCAGGCAATGTTCGGTTGCAAACTGTGTGAGACGGCAAATTGGGGAATAGGAAACACACACGGGGAATTCGAAAAGCACTACGCTCCAGACAGCCCGTATGGAAAGAGAAACCAGTTAACACTCGGGTCAGCTTTCTGTCTGAGAACAATTCTGAGAAAGGACTCTTTACCTGGTTTTCCACATATTCTGTTTTGTCTGGATGAGTGTTCCCAGCATTTCCTGTTTTTTTGTTCATTCCTTCGGCTGTTCTGTTGCTGACAGGGATCGTCAAGGAAAATGAAGGATGTGAAATAGAAAAATCTCACCATCATCTTCGGATTTATTGATTTCATACACACGAGATTCGGAATGTGCCGACATGAAATGGTTCATTTCGCATTGACTAGAGAAAGTAGTTTCCCAGTTTTCGCTTTCCCTGCCACTTCACATTTCCGTCATCAGTGAGAAATCTGTAATCAGACTGTTCTGATTTTACTTTACTGATAAACTTCCGTGTCACCGCCCGCTCTGCATTCTGTATCGATCCACCACCGCTAAATGCAACAATAAAGCGGAAATATTACACGATCCACTCAAACCGTTGCATTCGCTGCTGCTCAATATTTTCTAAACTTTTCCAACGAACCTGTTGGCGATTCTGATCATGTCCCGGGGAAAGTGCCGTCTCTACAAATGTGTCAATCGCTCCCTAGTGGGAATGGCCGCGGACGATCTATTGGCCGTTATTTCGAATCCGCTGTTGAAGTGGACTGCTGGGATTTACTTTCCCAGATGATTCCTGCGGATCACTGCGGATCACAGCTGTGTGTAGACCGCTTATGGTTAAGTTTTGTCAGCACTGCGACCACCGTCTGGCTGACTGTCGCTTTCCCGTCGATTGATTTGTGGCTATATGCTATGTGAAGCTAAAAACAAAATATTGCACCGAGAGAATTGCGGTTGTGGTTGTAGGGACAGTGAGGGTGCTGGATTGTTTGGAGACTGTCCCCTGGGGCTTTGCATACAAGCCTGAAGAAATAATTGACGGTGTTCCTTGGTACTGTGTTGCTATAGCGAGCTACAGAAAATCTCCTTCTTATTGGCATTTACACTCTTTCACTGCATTTTAACCCCTAGTGTCCTATGCTTTCTGATTTTGCTGTTCAATGTTCAAACAGTTAGGCTGATTGTAGCGGCAAGTCGTGCTCGCAGAGGGCTCCGGGGACAAAAGAGCGGGAGAGAATAACAGGGACCGGGTGATCGAGACCCCTCGCAAATCCATTATTTTACTCTTCTCCAATTCTCTGACATCATTGGATAAAAGAACTGTTTCTTTCTCTAATTATTCACTAACTTGAACGCTGACTCTCAATGACTTGTTTCCAAACACCCCATGTACCTCTGAACCATTATCCCTTTCCCAAAGTTAAAAACAAACAAAAAAAATCTAGTTTGTTCCTCTCGGATTGGATGGAATCACGTTTTCCCACATGCTGTCAAATTGCAGATGCTCACTCAATCACTTCTGTCTGCATCCACACACTCTCTCTACCTATCGCAATACTGATTCTGACACCAAGCTCTGTAACTGCAGGAGACACAAATATAATAAACTTGGCCCCATATCCAAACTTCGATGTCGACAGCGAACAGTTGGGGACCAAGACCCAATCCACCAGTTTCCGTTCTGACCACAGAATCCCAAATTGAAAGTGCCCCATTTCAATTTGAGCCCCTTTCATGAGCCCCTTTCTGCCTTTGAACTGCTGCTAGTTGTCAGTCCACACAAACGCCTTATCCAGAACACCATGTGCATGTCAGTATCTTTCCACTCACACCTGATACATTGTTTCCCAATTTCCCATCTGATTGTCCTTTCCTGCACCGCACTGACACTACGAAAGCTGTGTTACTGTCCCCACCACCCAAAAAAAAACTTCGCGTGGGTAAATGGTGTCCAGGTCTGTGTCTCCTCCTGTAGGACACTGGTATGATATACAATGGAAATAATTGCCACCTCTGTTTGCGTGGAACAGCTGTATTAAAAACACGTATCTTGTGTTTGTGCTCAGTGTGGGACTAAATATCTCTTCTGTCTGTGAATGTGCAACCCATGAGCTGTCAGCACTTCTCTGTTCTCTAACACACCTTGACAGTGAGAGAGGGGTGGCTGTTCTGTGCCTTGTGCCTCGATCGGAGGAATGTCGGAGGTGGGTAGGAGAAGGAAACTGGGCCAGTGAGGGGCAGGTAAGAGTCAGACGGTTCTGTGAAGTGGCCAGTGTAGTCAGTGCAAGAGTCAACCTGTCTGTCTCAATGACGCTGTCTTTTGTCCCTGAATCTATTCATCTCCAAATACAGAGTACCATTTTTGTTAATTAATCGGACTACCATTTCTCTGCCGGTTGAAAGAAATATTTTCAATGTTCGTTTGACCTCTGGCTGATTTGAGACGCTCATGAAAGTCTGTTACATCAGCAACGTCAAAAAGGATTGAGAGGAACAGCAGAGTTTATGCAGCATTCTGTGTCTTTATGTTGTCCACAATTCCAGGATCTGCAGATTTTCTCCAACATGGTCATCTGACCGTTGCTGTGACGACATTGTTCCGTCTATTTTATCTCTGTTCGTCTGTGTGTGTGGGTGTCTGTGTCTCTGTGTGTGTGTGTTTGTGTGTGTGTGTGTGTGTGTGTGTGTGTCTGTGTGTGTGTGTGTGTGTCTGTGTGTGCGTGTGTGTGTGTGTGTGTGTGTGTCTGTGTGTGTGTGTGTGTGTGTGTGTGTGTGTGTGTGTGTGTGTGTGTGTGTGTGTGTGTGTGTGTGTGTGTGTGTGTTTTTGGCATTGTGTGTGATGTGTGTCTGTCTGTCTTCGTGCACGGGTATGTGTGTTGGACACTGTGTGTGGCCAGGAGGGATGTGAAGTACTGAAGGAGGGTTTAAACTGGGAAATCGCAAAGAAAGACGTTAGGGATCGGACAGTATTAGTGAACTCCTTACAGATGAATATCAGACATCAAAAGCGTGAACTCTGTGAACGTGGCTGCTCGGTGACAACACTCACCCTTTGGCATTAGAGCTCCACCACATGAGTGGAAAATGCCCAAGGTAACGCCCCCGAGTTTTGATGCGCTTATCTTCAATCAGACCGGTATGTACATCAGAGTCAATGGTGCGGAATTCAAGTGTTCGTTCAAGTGACTGTAACGAAGGAAGCTAGTCAGGGGCATAATCGTATCTCTGGAGAGCGATCCTCTGTATAAATCGGGCCGTTTGGAAAGGATCAGCTCAGAGTGTCTGCCGGAGCTGTAGAGTCAGGAGCAACAGCGGTCACACATTCTCACTGAAATGGTTTATCCAGTCATCTGGCGGATAGAGGATGTCTACCATCCTTTTATTTCTGCCTTTGGAATTCCCGGTAAGCCGCAGTGGTAGCAATTCCAATATTGTGATTACTTCTGTCGCTGGTTTCTACTGTTTCCACAGTTTGCAAATATTCCAGTTTTCAGGAATTGAAAGTAAACACACGGATTGTGGATTGTGGCATCTGGATCTGAAGACCGCTGCAGAAATGTCGCGATTCACCCAAAACCTGCGGAACGCAACGGATCAGGCAGTGATCTCTCAATTGCCTGTGTTCGATGGTCGTGTCTTGTAGCAGGTGACCTGCATTTGGAAATATCGTTCCGCATAGATTATACCATCAGTAGGAATCTGTATTCAGATCATATTCTTCTTATTTTACTGCATAAACTCCTCTCTGTCTCCGTCAGTTCTGCGACTTCACTCCACCCTCCCACCGGTAAAGGCAACAATATAGTGAAAACATGAAAGGATCCGCTAACACTGCTGCATTTCTCTTTGTTCAGTATATTCCCTACAAGCTGTTCCCTGTTTCTTTTCCAGTAAACTTGGTGGCGATTGTGATCCTGTCCCGAGGAAAGTGCGGTCTCTCCAAATGTGTCACCCGGTACATGATGGGAATGGCAGCGGCCGATCTCCTGGTCGTTATCTCCGATCCGCTGCTGACAAGGACAGCTTGGATTTATTTTCCCCGATCAATCCTGCGCATCACCCCGGTGTGCAGACTCCTTTCCTGGTTGATATTTGCGAGCACTGCGACCTCTGTCTGGCTGACTGTCGCTTTCACAGTCGATCGATTTGTGACCATTTGCTGTGAGAAGCTGAAAACAAAATATTGCACCGAGAGAACTGCCGCCGTGGTTATCGGGACAGTGAGTGTGCTGGCCTGTTTGGAGTGTGTTCCCTGGGGCTTTATACACGAGCCTAGAAAGATAGTTGATGGTGTTCCCTGGTACTGTGTTTATACGGCGAACTACAAATCCTCTCCCTCATGGGCGGTATTTACGATTTTTCACAGCATTTTAACCCCTTGTGTCCCATTCTTTTTGATTTTGCTGTTCAATATTCTGACTGTCAGGAGGATTCTAGCGGCCAGTCGAGCCCGCAGGTGGCTCCGGGGACAAAAGAGTGGAGAGAATGACAAGGACCGGGAGATGGAGAACCGACGCAAATCCATCGTTTTGCTCTTCAGCATAACCGGTAGTTTCATTATGTTGTGGGTTACACAGCTGGTATTTTATATCTATCAACAAATTTCAATGAGTTTTGTTTACTCTGTCACGGATCCCCGTTACATCACAGAACTGACATCGGGAATGCTGCAGGTTCTCAGTTCCTGCACCAACACGTGTATTTATGCCCTGACTCAGAGCAAATTCCGAGGGGAACTGAAGAATGTGGTGAAATACCCAATAAGTCGGATTTTGAAATTCATTAATCGTTAGAAACAAATGGTGAACGTTATGAGGTTTCAGCTACTATCATGTTCCCTATTCTGAACCCCCAAACCCCCGCTAGCGGGTAAATGTAAACAATTTGATGAACAGTGCAACATAACAAACACGAGAAAATCTGCAAATGCTACAAATACAAAATAACGCACACAGTCTGAGTCCTGATGAGGCGTCTCGACCCGAAACGTCGACTGTCTTCTCTTCTCAACAGCTGCTGCGTTGTCTGATGAATTTCCCCAGCATTTTGTGTGTGTGGCTTAGAGTTTGCAATAACTGTTAACAGCCGATCACGACTGTGTCGCTGGCCCTAGAATCCCAGAGTAATTTCCTACCCCCACCAACCCCCCCCCCCCCCCCCCCCGCAAACTTCCGATCCGATTCAAGTGATGTTTGAATCGAACCTGTTACCGCTATTCTATTGAAGTTGCCTGATTCGGAGATTATTTCCGTCTGTAACGAGCGATCCTACTCCCGCCTAGGCTGTTCCTTCCTGCAGACACTCCTTATCCTCTTCCTGTACCTGCAGGCTCTTCTTCTCTCTCAACTTGAAGTATCAGCCAGAAATAGAATTCAGAGCTTCAACATGTCGATGGAGAGAGAGAGAGAGAGAGAGAGAGAGAGAGAGAGAGAGAGAGAGAGAGAGAGAGAGAGAGAGAGAGAGAGAGAGAGAGAGAGAGAGAGAGAGAGAGAGTGGGAGGGGGGGAGAGAGAGGGAGAGACGGAGAAAATGTCAGACAGACAAACAGGCAGACGGACAGAGCCAGATTGACAGACAGATACAGATGTTTTGAACCTAACAACAAAAGACACAGTTAAGGGAAATAGGATCTAATCTGATCTTATCCTGATCACTCTAAATAAGATATTTGGCGGTGCCAACACTGTTCCTATGCAATGAACTATTGAATAGTGGCTAAAAATACTGTCTGATCGATAGCAAAAATAATACAGAAGCAGGAACATGATGAAAAACAAGAGAATATCTGTAGATGATACCTGGTATGGTGAGATCTATCGGCGGTTAGGGCAACATAACAGAGTTATAGAGCTGAACCCGTCTGCATTACTGGCCTTTGCGTCCCAGAGACATCCTCTTTTCACCTCACCCGCTGCCCCGATTAAACTCAAGCTGGAGGCGAACCTGTTACCCCGCTTCTTCGTTCTGAAAAAAAACAATGCCTATTTTTGGAATACATTTTCGTCAATGTCAACCACTGCTGCTCCCGTATAACCCGTCCTTTCCTTCACGTGTCATGTTCCAGACAGTGAAGTCCGCGATCTGGATTACGGTCCATTCCGTGGATTCTGTACTCCGGGTGTTCCGGCTGTCCCTTGCTTCATTTCGGCGCAATCGTAGGCACCTGATGCTCAAGCTGGGGCTGGGACTATAAGTGGCCCTAGGTTCGAGTGTGTGTGCTGGTACGTTTGGTCTGTCTCCTGTCCTCACCTCCGTGGAGTAAGTCAGGCCATCTTTACCGTTAACCTACGGTTGGATCTATCCCTTCCTGTCCTTGTTTCCTTTGGGTCAGCCAGGAAGTCTTTGCTGTTATCCTGAGAGAGAACTGTTCCTTTCCTTTCCCCGGTAGCCCTTTCTGTAGCCCTTGGCTGAAGCCTCGTCTGCTACCTTCCGCCTGGAGCCATGTCTTGTCCTCGCCTAATTCCAGAGACCGAGCCTGAGTCAAGACCCAGGTTCCGGGTCCTTGTCCAGTCTCTGCTTCGGAGACCTTGCCCTTGTTCCAAGTTCCGCGTCCAGGTCCCGCTTTCCCAGTCTAGTCCCAGCCCAAGCCCCGTATCCTAGTCTCATCCTAAGACCTCTATCCTAGTCTCTTCCAGGGCCTGTGTCCATGTCCAGCGGAGTTTCCTTCCAATTTCCCCTGCTTTCTTTATAATCTTACTCCTGTTCCTAGCACTTCAGAGTCTTTGTCTTGTATTTGGGGCTGTTCCCGACGCCCACCTTATGACATCACTCTGCTATTCTCCTCTTTCTCAACTAGGTTCTCCTTCCCTCTACCACCAACAGAGGTCATTCAAAACTGGAAGATAATTAACTTGTAACACAATTTAAGCTGTTTTACAATTGACACTGAGTGCCATTTCTTCTGCGTCTCTAATCTATTGTTGGCGGGCATTTTGGGGAGTAGGCGCGGGGGTGTGAGAGGGAGTGGACGGGATGCTGTAAGATGGGGCGACGGAACGGACCCCGAGAGGGGCTTTGAGTCTTGGAGGTTCGGAGAAGAGAGGAGACGAAGACAGACGTGCAGGGGGTGCTTGGTTGATCACATCGGGTGGTCCTCAGCTGCGAATCGAGGAGGTCTGAGGGGATCGAATGGTGGTCTAGGGGGGCAAAGTCTGCTCCCCCTAGACGGCAGCGAGCTGAACGAGCCTGAGGGCGTGCCAGGGAGCTACAGAATATTTGCAAATGCAGTGTAACTGCTTCGAGACCTATACCACAGAGACTATTTTCTGATCGGCTAGAAAACCTGAGATACAGAAGGACCTGGGTGTCCTTGTACAGAACACCCTGAAGGATAACTTGTAGGTTGAGACGGTGATGAGGAAGGCAGAAACCACTTTAGCCTTCATTTACAGAGGAATAGAATACAAGAGCAAGGGTGTGAGTCCGAGGATTTAAAAGGAATTGCTAAGGCCTCACCTTGAGAATTCGGAACAGTTTTGGTCCCCTCATCGTAGAAAAGATCTGCTGGCCTTGAAGAGGGTCTAGATGGGGTTCACAAGGATGATTCCAGGAATGAAAGGTTTATCATACGACGAACGTTTGATAGACCTGGCTCTTTACCCCCTAGAGTAGGATAACTTGGTATCTTCTTGAAACCTTTTGAATGTTGAAAGCCCGAGACAGAGTAGATGTGGAAAGGATGAGAGGGTTTAGAACAAGAGGGCACAGCCTCCGGATAAAAAGGGGCACTCTTTCAAAACAAAGATGCAGACAAATTACTTTAGCCTAAGGGTAGTGAATTTGTGGAATTTGTCGCTACATGCAGCTGTGGAGGCCAGGTCGTTCGATGGATTGAAAGCAGAGAATGAAATGTTCTTGATTCGACATGGCATCAAATGAGAAGGGGAGAACTGAAGTGGGGTTGAGGAGGAGTTACAACAAAGGACCAGCCATAATTTAATGGCGGAGCAGACTCGTTGGTCCAGATTCGGCTCAAAGGTGTTATGGTCTAATATAATATATACATAGAATAGAATGTAAATAGAATATATAGTCCGGCACATGATTTGAAATTTTATGGTCAAATTATTGAAGCCGTGTCAGTGGTAAGATTTCCAGGCATGTCGTTGAATAATATGTTGACACTGAAGCAACATATAAGCAAAGTAAATGATAAATGTGAAGGAGCATTAAATAGTTCGGTATTGTGGGTATTCTTGGGGTGCAGATTAAATTTTTTGTTGAGCATTTACATTTGCTTAATTAGATCTGTTCTTGATAATTGCCACGTGGCTCATGGATCAGCATCAACTTCACCGTCAAAATGATTCGATGTGATACAAGCACAATCTTTAAGATTGTGTTGTGATCCAGTGAGGTCGCCCCCTGTTTCAGCTTTACTGATTTACTCTTACAAATGCGGAAGGTGGACCCTAACATACGGGATTTATTTACGAAGTAATGAGGGAAATTAAATGCTCATGCTATTAAAAGTGTGTTGGACATTTATGGTGAATACTGCAAGTAGAGTATTTTTAGTTATGTTTAGCTGGGGTTCCTGTCACGTTAGGAATATGTGTGTTTTCGATTATGCAATATTCCTACTGTCGTTTTCTCGGTAACCCCAACTTGTTTTCTCCCAATGACTTTAGTTGCTTTTAATTTATTGGGTTTAATAACACCTAAATATTTCGTCATGTCCGAGAAACTGTTGTTTTATCAGTATATTAAGGACGGTTATGATCATCTGTTAACCATTTTTACAGAAATATCAAAGATAATTTAACTAGGAATGTTGGTGTTGTTGTATTGTGCCAGTATCACAGGTAATGATAAAGACGCAACTTGCCAACCATTTATCAGAATATAGAACACAATTGGTTGCCATTATTTTATTACACTGGCTGTCAGAAAATTGTCCATGCAAAGTTAAAAGTTATTCGAATCCCTGTTCTCTTTTGATGAGACTTAAATCAGATTACTCTCGCAAAAAGTCAGATATACTGTCGTTATACAACCGCCGTTATCCACAGGAGGATGAAGTTGCTGGAGAGTGTGAAGAGTTAAACAACAGCCCTCTTCCTGGGTTCCAGCTCCGAGTAACTGCTCTGACCCTTCAATCCTTTACGGACTCGACTGGCCACTGAAATGTGAGAGCGTTGAACAGCAGGTCGCAGCGGAACGGAAGAACGGCGTTAAAACCGTATCAAATCATATCCTACTCACCTGGCATCCGTAAAATAGCTGTCAATCTATGTACAGAACCACTGTACATTGTCGATTATCACTCTGGGTTCGCGTATGAAGTAACGGAAAACGTTTTTGCAGAGAGGACAGTTCGCCCGTTGTTTATTAGGACCACGCCGTTGTTGTTAGTTTTCCCGGTGGAATATTTTGTTTTTAGCTCCTGCAGCAAATGGCCACTAAACCGATCAAAGGTGAAAGTGACGGTGAACCAGACCGAACAGTCTGTGGTGTGTACGCCAGTACATCGATATCACGGCACACATGGGTGATGCTCAGAAAATTCCACGGGAAGTGGTACAATTTGATTCGAGACAGAATGACCTCGGTGACAACAGTCATTCGATCCGCCGCCGCCATGGATGGCCAGCAGATAGCGAGAGATGCAAGCAGGGGAGTCCGCATTTTCCCCGGAACAGGATCGCAATCGCCACGAAATTAGCTGGAGAGAGAGAGAGAGAGAGAGAGAGAGAGAGAGAGAGAGAGAGAGAGAGAGAGGAGAGAGAGAGAGAGAGAGAGAGAGAGAGAGAGAGAGAGAGAAGAGAGAGAGAGAGGAGAGAGAGAGAGAGAGAGAGAGAGAGAGAGAGAGAGAGGGGGAGAGAGAGGGAGAGGAGAGAGAGAGGGAGAGAGAGAGAGAGAGAGAGAGGGAGAGGAGCGCAGGGAGGGAGTCATTACTGAGAACTTTCTCCGTGAATCTGGAGTGCTGGAGGACTAATATCACTCACGGGTCTCACTGTTTCAGAGCTACCTGCTTTCTTTACTGTGGAGGACGGACGACGTGTGGGGTATGGTTGGTGATAAAATACGAGCAGCGTGAGCAACAACGATCTGTGTTCAACCCGATTCCAGTCGCTGAAGGGACGGCTTCATTTAGTTACGGGTTACTGCCCAGGACATCGGATAAGTCGAGAAGGGGCACATATACTGAAGGAGCTCATCAGGTCATGGAAAATTGAAAACAATCCACAAGCTCTCTTTTCCGGCCGAGAACTTTCTTCTGCCGAAGCAGTGCTCCAAATTAGGACTGGTATCGGAGGCAAAACATATACAGCAAAAACCAGATACTGATTGGCTCTGTTAAAGAATTAATATCGCATTTGTATTCAATCAATACAGTAACACTCGGTAGCAGATCCGTGCACGCCATTGATGATTCACCAATGACCCAATCAATTGACCGACATAGAGTGATCGAAGGCACATTAATATCCTCCCAGTCATCCCGTACCGGAGGGCAAAGAATGCTTGACTAGAGGTCCAGAGTTGACCCTATGAACTTTGCTGCTATAGAGAGAGAGAGAGAGAAGAGAGAGAGAGAGAGAGAGAGAGAGAGAGAGAGAGGGAGAGAGGGAGAGAGAGAGAGAGAGAGAGAGAGAGAGAGTGAGAGAGAGAGAGAGAGTGTGAGAGAGAGGGAGAGAGAGGGAGAGAGAGAGGGAGAGAGAGAGAGAGGAGAGGGAGAGAGAGTGAGGAGAGAGAGAGAGAGAGAGAGGAGAGAGAGAGAGGGAGAGAGAGAGGGAGAGAGAGAGGGAGAGAGAGAGAGAGAGAGGGAGAGAGCGCAGGGAGGGAGTCATTACTGAGAACTTTCTCCGTGAATCTGGAGTGCTGGAGACTAATATCACTCACTGGGTCTCACTGTTTCAGAGCTACCTGCTTTCTTTACTGTGGAGGACGGACGACGTGTGGGTATGGTAGTGATAAAATACGAGCAGCGTGAGCAACAACGATCCTGTGTTCAACCCGATTCCAGTCGCTGAAGGGACGGCTTCATTTAGTACGGGTGACTGCCCAGGACATCGGATGAGTTCGAGAAGGGGCACAATATACTGAAGGAGCTCATCAGGTCATGGAAAATTGAAAAAAATCCACAAGCTCTCTTTTCGGCCGAGAACTTTCTTCTGCCGAAGCAGTGCTCCAAATTAGGACTGGTATCGGAGGCAAAACATATACAGCAAAAACCAGA